>NC_037673.1:128680314-128752878 GCF_003255815.1 Theropithecus gelada | reverse complement strand
CGTCCTCATGTAAAAGGTAAACGAGTCCAACCCCGCCCCCCCCGCCCGAAAAAAGAAAAAAAGTCAGATTCAAAAAAAAAAAAAAAAAAAAAAAAAAAAATTAATACTAATTCAGTGGAGAGAAGCCAGGGCTGTCCTGGACAAACTCTGACATGTAATCATTCTACTTATGGACCATTGTAAGGACTTGGGCTTTTAAAAAATCTGACTGAGATGGGAAGCGATTGGAAGGTTTTGAGCAGAAGAGTAACATGATATAATTGAGATAGCCCTGACTACTATGCTGAGAGTAGATTGAAGGGGCGTAGGAGCAGCCTTAATGAGGAAAGATTGGCTGGGGGCTAACAGAATACAGGCAAGAAACTGGATTCTACATATGTTGAAATTATGGCAAAAGACTTTATTGACAGATTGGATGTGGAGTACGAGAGGAAGAGCAGCCAGGAAAATAAAGTTCCCATTTTCTGAGTTGGGAAGGACTTCAGGAAAAGCAGATTTGGGATGAAATTAGGAGCACATGTTAAATTTGACATGTTATGTTTGAGATACCTATTACATATCCAAGTGAGGATATCGAGTGGGCAGTTATTATGTGAGCCTGCAGTTCACTTCTCTCTATGTATTGGTGTTCATCAATGCAGAGATGATATTTAAACCATGAGACTGAATTTTTTTAAAAAGGAAGAGGACTGAAGACTAAGTTCTGGGCGCTCCAATTTTAGGCAGTAGTGGAGATGAAGAAAAACCAGCACACTAGATGGTTAAAGAGCAGCCAACAAGGTACGAGGAAAACCAAGCAAGTGTCATTTTTGTTGGTTTTTTTGATACAGAGTCTCACTCTGTCACCTAGGCTGGAGTGCAGTGACACAATCTCGGCTCACTATAACCTCTGCCTTCTGGGTTCAAGTGTTTTTCTTGCCTCAGCCTCCCAAGTAGCAGGGACTACAGGTGTGTGCCACCATGCCCGGCACAAGTGTCATGTTGTAGAAACAGTTCAAGGATGAAAGAGAAATGAGTTTGTCACATGCCTTGAGAGGTCAGGTAAGAGGAGGACTATGAATCAACTATTGAATTCAGAAACATGCAGGTCACTGGGGACCTTGATAGAGGTGCTCTGGTGAAAGGTGAGGGCTAAAGCTTAATTGTAGTGGGGCCAAGTGAAAATTGGAAGACCAAAGTTGAAAGTAGCAAGTAGATATAGCAATCTTCCAAGGAGTTTTGCTGCTAAGGGACAGGGAGAAATGGGGCAGGAGCTGACAGCAGAAACTGGATCGAGAGAGAGCTTTTACAGCCTGTTTGCATACTGAATGGGAAAGATCCAGTAGAGAGGGAAAAGATTTATGATGGAGGAATCAGGAGAATTGCTAGAGCAACATCTTTGAGTTGGTAAAGGAGTAGGGGGCAGGGCGGGTAAGGAGTATATAAGGCTGGGGCCGGGCGTGGTGGCTCACACCTATAATTCCAGCACTTTGGGAGGTCGAGGCAGGCCACTCACTTGAGCCCAGGAGTTCAATACTAGCATGGCCAACACGGCAAAAACCTGTCTCTACCAAAAATACAAAAATTAGCTGGGTATGGTGGTGCATGCCTGTAATCTTAGCTACTTGGGAGGTTGAGGCATGAGAATCGTTTGAACCGAGGCAGAGGTTGCAGTGAGCCACTGCACTCCAGTGGGGAGGAGAGACCATTCAGGAGAAACAGGAGAAAAGACAGAGTGTGTGGGTACAGATGGAGTTAGGCTGGTGTATTATGGTGCTTGTAGAGGTTCCCTCCATTGCTTCTATTTTCTAGGTGAAATAGGAAGCCAAGGCACAGCTGAGGGTGAGCATGGGGGAGGAGGTGATGGAGTTCTGAAGAGAAAGAAGGTCCTCCAGGATAGAGAATGAACCAAGACAATTAGGATCCTCTTGAAGTCACTGATGGTCAGTTTAAAGTGAAACCAGTCAGATGGAATATATTTTCCATCTACATTTGGCTATGCAGGTGCTAGAAAGAGGTAGGAGGGAGGTTAGATTTAACCAGCTTTATAGTTCCCCCAAAAGCAAGGCAGATAAGAAAGGGGCAAGGAAGTTGATTATGATGATTAAGCATGGAATTTAAGCTTGCCAAGAAGGGGTATGAGGACATGAGTAAGATGAGAGATAGTGAAAACGTGGACATCTTTGCCAGGTATGGAGCCAAACACAGTATGCATTGTCTCATGCACAGTATGCATTGTCCACCCAAAGGGGACTGTTATCATCCCTCTTTACAGATGAAGAAGCTGAGTTTTAGGGAAGATTATAACTTGCTCGAGGTCACACAGTTGATAGAGAAGGGACACACCCAGTGTCAGGTCCTGGAACACTTGTCTCCAAAGACTATGTACTTAGCCCTATTTGCTTTAACTGCAGTATTACTGAGCATTAAAAAAAATTGATGACTATGTACAAAGGATGGTAATTTTGTCCAATATGTTTTTGTTAATATTTTTCCAACTTGTGTTAATTTTAAGATTTTCTGTTGTACAGAATTCTTTAAAAGTTTATAGTAAAATATATCTTATCTTCAATTTCCTATTCATCTTAAAATTAAGTATCACCTATATTTTCTTCTAGCTTTTGATTTATTTATTCTTGGCTCTATTTTATTTACATTTATTACATTTGGCTCTTTAGTTGATCAGGAATTAATTTGGTGTGTGATTTATGGTAAGATACTATTTATTCCCCCAGTTTTTCCATTTTTACCAGTGTTTTAGCTTGTCAATTGTCCCAGCACCAGTCTTCAACAATGTATCATTTTCTTGATAATTTATAATTCACCTTTATCATATGTTACAATTTTTTCAACACTTGGGTCTGTTTCTGCCATACCTCTTCTATTTTGTTGATAGATTTATCTTTCCTGTGTGTGTGTGTGTGTGTGTGTTTTCCAGGAAACCCAGAGTAATCATTGTGTGTTTTTATATATGTGAGAGAACATTTCCCCTTATTACTGATCTTTTCCAAAAATTTCTTAAACATATTACATATTTGTTCTTTCAGATGCTTGTTACAATTATTTTTTAACTTCTTAAAATATCTCATTGAGGATTCCATTCTAAGATGGCCGAATAGGAACAGCTCTGGTCTGCAGCTCCCAGTGTGATTGGCGCAGAAGACGGGTGATTTCTGCATTTCCAACTGAGGTACCTGGTTCATCTCATTGGGATTGGTTGGACAGTGGGTGCAGCTCATGGAGGGTGAGCCAAAGCAGGGCGGGGCACTGCCTCACCTGGGAAGTGCAAGGAGTCAGGGAATTTCCCTTTCCTAGCCAAGGGAAGCTGTGACAGATGGTACCTGGAAAAACGGGACACTCTCGCCCAAATATTGCACTTTTCCAAAGGTCTTAGCAAACAGCACACCAGGAGATTATATGCCGTACCTGGCTCAGTGCTAGTGAGCCTTGCTCACTGCTAGTGCAACAGTCTGAGATTGACCTGCGAGGCAGCAACCTGGCATGGGGAGGGGCATCTGCCATTGCTGAGGTTTGAGTAGGTAAACAAAGTGACTGTGGAAACTCGAACTGGGTGGAGCCCATCACAGCTCAGTGAGGCTGGCTGCCTCTGTAGTCTCCACCTCTGGGGGGCAGGGCATAGCTGAACAAAAGGCAGCAGAAACTTCTGCAGACTTAAACGTCCCTGTCTGACAGCTCTGAAGAGAGCAGTGGTTCTCCCAGTATGGTGTTTGAGCTTGGAGAGCAGACAGACTGCCTCCTCAAGTGGGTCCCTGACCCCTGTGTATCCTAACTGGGAGACACCTCCCAGTAGGGAGTGACTGACACCTCATACAGGCAGGTGCCCCTCTGGCACAAAGCTTCTAGAGGAAGGATCAGGCAGCAATATTGGCTGTTCTGCAGTATTTGCTGTTCTGCAACCTCTGCTGGTGATACCCAGGCAAACAGTATCTGAAGAAGACCTCCAGCAAACTCCAAGAGACCTGCAGCTGAGGGACCTCACTGTTAGAAGGAAAACTGATGAACAGAAAAGGAATAGCATCAACATTAACAAAAAGGACAGCCACACCAAAACCCCATCTGTAGGTCACCAACATCAAAGACCAAAGGTAGATAAAACCACAAAGATGGGGAGAAACCAGAGCAGAAAAACTGAAAATTCTAAAACCCATAGCACCTCTTCTCCTCCAAAGGATCGCAGCTCCTCGCCAGCAACGGAACAAACCTGGGTGGAGAATGACTTTGATGAGCTAACAGAAGTAGGCTTCAGAAGGTCGGTAATAACAAACTTCTCCAAGCTAAAGAAGGATGTTCTAACCCATCTCAAGGAAGCTAAAAACCTTGAAAAAAGATAAGACAAATGGCTAACTAGAATAAACAGTGCAGAGAAGACCTTAAATGACTTGATGGAGCTGAAAACCATGGCACAAGAACTTTGTGATGCATGCACAAGCTTCAATAGCCGATTTGATCAAGTGGAAGAAAGGGTATCAGGGATTGAAGATCAAATTAATGAAATAAATCGAGAAGATTAGAGAAAAAAGAGTAAAAGGAAACGAACAAATCCTCCAAGAAATATGGGACTATGTAAAAAGACCAAATCTACATTTGATTGGTGTACCTGAAAGTGACGGGGAGAATGGAACCAAGTTGGAAAACACTCTTCAGGCTGTTATCCAGGAGACCTTCCCCAACCTAGCAAAGCAGGCCAACATTCAAATTCAGGAAATACAGAGAACACCACAAAGATACTCCTCTAGAAGAGCAACCCCAAGACACATAATTGTCAGATTCACCAAGGTTGAAATGAAGGAAAAAATGTTAAGGGCAGTCAGAGAGAAAGGCTGGGTTACCCACATAGGGAATCCCATCAGACGAACAGTGGATCTCTCAGCAGAAACCCTACAAGCCAGAAGAGAGTGGGGGTCAATATTCAACATTCTTAAAGAAAAGAATTTTCAACCCAGAATTTCATATCAAGCCAAACTAAGCTTCATAAGTGAAGAAGAAATAAAATCCTTTACAGACAAGCAAACGCTGAGAGATTTTGTCACCAACAGCCGTGCCTTACATGTTTAATTTAGAAGCACTAAACATGGAGAGGAACAATTGGTACCAGTCACTGCAAAAATATGCCAAATTGTAAAGACCTTCGATGCTATGAAGAAACTGCATCAACTAACAGGCAAAATAACCATCTAACGTCATTTTGACAGGATCAAATTCACACATAACAATATTAACCTTAAATGTAAATGGGCTAAATGCCCCAATTAAAAGACACAGACTGGCAAATTGGATAAAGAGTCAAGACCAATCAGTGTGCTATATTCAGGAGACCCATCTCATGTGAAGAGACACACATAGGCTCAAAATAAAGGGATGGAGGAAGATCTACTAAGCAAATGGAAAGCAAATAAAAGCAGGGGTTGCAATCCTAGTCTCTGATAAAACAGACTTTAAACCAACAAAGATCAAAAGGGACAAAGAAGGCCATTACATAATGGTAAAGGGATCAATTCAACAAGAAGAACTAACTGTCCCAAATATATATGCAACCAATACAGGAGCACCCAGATTCATAAAGCAAGTCCTTAGAGACCTACAAAGAGAGTTAGACTCCCACACAATAATAATGGGAGACTTTAACACCCCACTGTCAATATTAGACAGATCAACGAGACAGAAGGTTAACAAGGATATCCAGGACTTGAACTCATCTCTGCAGCAAGCAGACCTAATAGACATCTATAGAACTCTCCACCCCAAATCAACACAATATACATTCTTCTCAAGCACCACATCACACTTATTCCAAAATTGACCACATCGTTGGAAGTAAAGCACTCCTAAGCAAATGTAAAAGAACAGAAATCACAACAAACTGTCTCTCAGATCACGGTGTAATCAAATTAGAACTCAGGATTAAGAAACTCACTCAAAACCATACAACTACATGGAAACTGAACAACCTGATCCTGAATGACTACTGGGTAAATAATGAAATGCAGGCAGAAATAAAGACGTTCTTTGAAAACAATGAGAACAAAAACACAATGTACCAGAATCTCTGGAACACATTTAAAGCAGTGTGTATAGGGAAATTTATAGCACTAAATGCCCACAAGAAAAAGCAGGAAAGATCTAAAATCAACACCTTAACATCACAGTTAAAAGAATTAGAGAAGCAAGAGTAAACAAATTCAAAAGCTAGCAGAAGGCAAGAAATAACTAAGATCAGAGCAGAACTGAAAGAGATAGAGACATAAAATCCCTTCAAAAAAAAATCAATGAATCCAGGAGCTTGTTTTTTGAAAAGATCAACAAAATTGATAGACCGTTAGCAAGACTAATAAAGAAGAAAAGACAGAAGAATCAAATAGATGGTATAAAAAATGATAAAGGGGATGTCATCACCAATCCCACAGAAATACAAACTACCATCAGAGAATACTATAAACACCTCTATGCAAATAAACTAGAAACTCTGGAAGAAATGGATAAATTCCTGGACACATACACCCTTCCAAGACTAAACCAGGAAGAAGTTGAATCTCTGAATACACCAATAACCGGCTCTGAAATTGAGGCAATAATTAATAGCCTACCTACCAAAAAAAGGCCAGGACCAGAGAGATTCACAGCCAAATTCTACCAGAGGTACAAAGAGGAGCTGGTACCATTCCTTCTGAAACTATTCCAATCAATAGAAAAGAGGGAATCCTCCCTAACTCATTTTATGAGGCCAGCATCATCCTGATACCAAAGCCTGGCAGAGACACAGCAAAGAAAGAGAATTTTAGACCAATATCCCTGATGAACATCGATGCAAAAATCCTCAATAAAATACTGGCAAACTGAATCCAGCAGCACATCAAAAACCTCATCCACCACGATCAAGTCGGCTTCATCCCTGGGATGCAAAGCTGTTTCAACATATGCAAATCAATGAACGTAGTCCATCATGTAAACAGAACCAAAGACAAAAACCGTGTGATTATCTCAATAGATGCAGAAAAGGCCTTCGACAAAATTCAAAAGCCCTTCATGCTAAAAACTGTCAATGAACTAGGTGTTGATGGAATGTATCTCAAAATAATAAGAGCTATTTATGACAAACCTACCGCCAATATCAAGCAAAATGGGCTAAAGCTGTTGACCTGATAGATACAGGTTCAAGAGGACACAGCTGAATACCGTGCTTAGGAAAAGAACAGTTTCAAAGGCTTTCCATATTGTCAGATTTGATGATTTCCTCCTTGGTGCACATCTCTCTTGGCTGTGAGGCACATAAACAACCTCTATCAATCTAACTGGTTTGTGCATTTTTTCTGATTTTATATCTACTAGCAAAATATATCTTAAGCCATTTTTAGGAAACAGGAGATTTAGTCACATGCTCAACAAGAGCACAACAAATGGGGACCATTTAATGGTGTAAGGGCTGTGAGGTATAGCTGCTGAAACTGTAGCTAGGAGCTGCCTTGCTGCCTTCTTGCAGGCAGATTGGCCAGATGAGTCAGGCTAAAATACAATTAACATCTGCCATTGTGGTATAATATGAAATATGGATACCTGGTCTTTGTCTCAGTTCTTGTCATAGAGTTCCCCAAACCTCTAGAACTTCCTGAGTGGTAGGAGTATCTCATGAGTCATAATGAGCCCCTTGGATTAGATAACTCCTGAGTTTATGCTAATGAGGTTACTTAATGTGGGGCCCTAGGTATTCTTATGATGGGGCTAGTCCCTGGAAAGACCGGTCATTTGAGGAATTAGAGGGTTGGAACTTTCAGCTCTACCCACTGACCTCTGGGTAGGGAAGGTGCTGGAGATCAAGCTCTCTAAAAACTCTTGAACAACAAGATTTGAGGAGCTTCCAGTAAATGTGTCCACAAGCTGGGAGGGCACTGCACCCCAGCTTCACTGGGACAGAAGCTCTTGCACTTAGAATCCTTCCAGACCTAGCCCTACATGCTGCTTCATCTGGCTGTTCATCTGTATCCTTTATAATAAATTGGAAAATGTAAAGGTTTAGCTGAATTTGGTGAGCCTTTCTAGCAAATTAATTGAACCCAAGAAGGGGGCTATAGAAACCCTGGTTTGTAGCTGGTAGGTCAGAGGTGCGTGTGGCTTGGACGTTCGAATGGCATCTGAAGAGGGACAGAGCACACAACCTGTGGGATCTGATACTGTCTCCCGCAGATAGGGTCAGAGCTGAATTCCATTAGAGAGCACCCTGTTGGTATCTGCTGGAGAATTGCTTGGTGTGTGAAGAGCCCCCCACCACATCTGGTCACAGAAGTACTGCGGGTTGAGTGTGACAGTAGAGGGTAAAAAATGGTTTGTTTTTTCCTCTAACAGCCATCAATCCCTCTCAAAGGAGTTTGTAAGGTTTTTTGGATAGGAATGCTGTGTATAATCATTTGGTTCACTTCAGAAAGTACTATAATTTTGAATGTGCTGGTTTGCTTCCAAATGTACACACACACACACACACACACACACATTGTTGTCACCTAATATTTGCATTAATAAAATGATGTTATTTTTATTTGGATAGTATTTTTATAATTGGAAACGAGGGTTAATCTTTATATATATTTTACCAGTCCTTGACTAACATGTTTTCAAGACCTCTTACCAATCCATTTCATCGAATTAATGAGTAAGGAGACTCTCTAGAAATGGTTGGTTTGCAAAGCAAGGACATTATCTGAAAGAATTCTCCAGAGTTTACTGTATGACGAGCATTTCTTGATAGCAAGGTTCATTTTAGTGTCAATCATTACAGTCAGTCCATTTCAGCGGGAACAACGGATTTCTCCACAGAGTCTTATTTATCTGTTTTTCACTTCACCAAATGGGGGAGATATTTTTTCAGAATGCAGTTATTAGAACCTTGGGATTTTCTTCTGTCTCCATTGAGTCTCTTGTTTTTTTCCCAGATCTGAACCTGAAAATAAAATAGATGCTAAAGAAAATTAAATATTCAAGACTTTCCTCCTCAAAACGCTCCAAACTGACATTGAAAAATATTTCTCCAATCAATGAACAAGTAACTCTTTGAACTCTAATGAGAACCTCATAGTGTAGATCTAGTATTTTATGCTTTTAAACATCTGAGGCCACTTTCTTAATTAAGTATAGAAGCCAGAATTTAAACTCTTTCACAGTTTTCCCAAGCAAATGATAGAGAGGGAGGCATGAAATTCTTGGCAATTAAAGTTGTTACAGAAGTAGTTCTATCATTAGAACAAAACAACTTATCAAAAATGGGCACTTTTTTGCTGTAAATGTTCTGTCAGGGATCAGAATTAATTCACATGCAGAGTTACCTTTATCAAGGCCAGGCACTGAGAACACTTTATGTTTTGTCACCTCAAAATAGCCATATGAAATATCCCATATAGCAGATGGGAATACTGAGGCTTAGTGAATATTAAGTGATATGCCCAAATGTTTGCAGTAGATTTGGGATTTAAAGCCAGGCAGTGTAACTCAAAACTCTAAACTTCTCCTAAATACTACTAATCTTTTAAATGCTGGCTGTGGTGTCATAAAAAGATACCGGTCTTTGTCCCTGGTTCCTGACACGGAGATCCTAAATCTCTTATAATTTCCGGAGTGATAGGGGGTGATAAGAGCTTCTGTTGTTCTAATGAGGCAACCCTTGGCAGGGCCCTTAGATAGCTTCAGGGTGGGGGCTGGTCACCAGAAGACCAAGCCTTGATTAGAAACCTGGAAACTCTGGGGAGAGGAGAGAGGCTGGGGATAGACTTAATCCATCATGCCAATGTGACTAAACCTCCATGAAAACCTCTAAATGATGGGGTTTGGAGAGCTTCCGAGTTGGTGACCACATCCATGTGCCAGGAGGGCAGTGCACCTTATTTAACTCCACAGGGACAGAACCTCTGCACTCAGGACCTTTCCAGACCTCTCCACATGTACCTCTTCATCTGGCTGTTCATTTGTATCCTTTATAAGAAACCAGTGTTTCTTATAAAGTGGTCAGTGTTCTGAGTGCTGTGAGTCATTCTAGCAAATAATCAAACCCGAGGAGGGGATTTGTTTGGAACCCCAGATTTGGTAGGAAAGTCAGAGAGAAATGTGGGTAACCTGGGGATCTGACACTTGCGAGTGGCGAGTGAAGCGAGGCAGTATTGTGGGACTGAGTCTTTACACCTATGGAGTCTGATGCTAACTTCAGGTATTGTCAAAATTGAACTGAATTATAGGACACTCAATAGGTGTCAGAATTGGTTCGCGTCAAGAAGAAAAACCCTTGCACAATCTCATAAGCCAAAAAAATGAGGTTGAATTGTTTCATTTTTGCATTTCCTTATTAATGTGGACAAATAACTTTTTTCATGTGTATATTGGACCCTGAAGTGACTTCTTCTGTAAACTATCTGTTCTTATCCTTTGCTGGTTTTCCTACTGAACTGTTTGTCTTTTTCTCACTGATTGCTATGAGCTTTTCGTATATTAGGTATATTAGCCTTACATCTAGATTTTGTGTAGCAAATATTTTCTCCTGGCTTATTGACTTTTGCCTTTGTGGATGGTTTCCTTTTGCCTTGCCAATAATTTTAAAAATGTACAATCAGATATATCAATCTGTTCCTTTATGGTTCTTTGATTTTATGTTATGCTCTGTAAGATCTTCTCTAAGGTTATAAAAATGTTAGTTTCCTCCTGGTACATTTATGATTTTACATTTTTAGGCCTAAATTTTTTAACTGTCTGGATTTTATCTTGATGCTTTTTTTTTTTTGGAGACAGAGTCTTGCTCTGTCACCCAGACTGGAATGCAGTGGCATGATCTTGGCTCACTGCAACCTCTGTCACCCTGGTTCAAGCGATTCTCCTGCCTCAGCCTCCCAAGTAGCTGGGATTACAGGGGTGCATCACCACGCCTGGCTAATTTTTGTATTTTTGGTAGAGATGGGGTTTCATCATGTTGGCCAGGCTGGTCTTGAACTCCTGACCTCAAGCAATCTGCCTGCCTCAATCTCCCTAAGTGCTGGGATTACAGGTATGAGCCACTGTGCCCAGCCAATGCATTTTTTTAAGATCCAACTTTTTAATTTATTCAGAATGTCTAGCTGAATGTTCTAATACCTCTTACTGAATAACTATTCCCCCTTGACTTTGCTACTTTTTATTACATAGTGAATTTTTTATTTTCTTAGGTTTTATCCTGAACTCTGTCCCATTCCACTGGTTTCTAGTCCTATACCATTATCACACTGTTTTAGTTGCTATTGCTCAACAATATGCTTTATCATTATTATTATTTTTGAGACAGAGTCTCGCTCTGTTGCCCAGTCTGGAGTGCAGTGGCACGATCTTGGCTCACTGCAACCTCCACCTCCTGGGTTCAAGCAATTCTCCTGCCTCAGCCTCATGAGTAGCTGGGACTACAGGCATGCACCACCACGCCCAGCTAATTTTTGTATTTCAGAGACAGGGTTTCACCGTGTTGGCCAGGATGGTCTCGATCTCTTGACCTCATGACCAGCCCACCTCGGCCTCCCAAAGTGTTGGGATTACAGGCATGTGCCACTGTGCCCGGCCTATTATTATTATTATTATTATTTGAGATGGAGTTTCGCTCTTGTTGCCCAGGCTGGAGTGCAGTGGTGTGATCTCAGCTCACTGCAACCTCTGCCTCCTGGGTTCAAGCAGTTCTCCTGCCTCAGCGTCCTGAGTAGCTGGGATTACATGTGACTGCCACCGCGCCCGGCTAATTTTTTGTATTTTTATTAGAGACGAGGTTGCACTATGTTGGCCAGGCTGGTCTCAAACTCCTGACCTCAGGTGATCCACTTGCCTCTGCCTCCCAAAGTGCTGGGATTACAGGTGTGAGCCACTGTGCCCAGTCAGCAATATGCTTTATTATCTAATAGAGCTAGTCTCTGCTTATTACTCTTCTCTTTTAGAACCTTCCTAGCTATTCTTCCATGCATATTCTCCCTAAGGCATTTTGGTATCATTTTGTTAAAAGTTCTACTTACCATTTCACTTTCTGCATCTGCTCTAAGGTTTCGGGAAGAGTCATTCCTAAACTTTCAGGGAAAAAAAGGGTGAGAATTCCAATCAGGACAGTCAGACTACCCATGACGATGTAGGGCAGCATTCTGTTGTAAGCACCTATAAAGCACGGGACATAAGAACATCAGTCAGATACAAGGACTCTCTGGGCACTCTTGAGCATCATTTTGTGAAGGTGGTGAACAGTATAAGAGAATGGATTTAAATCTGAATATTTTCAGATAAAAAAGTAAGCAAAATATCAGTTTCTTTTTGGCAGATGACAATATGCATTTCTGTAATCCTTTTGCATTATCATAAGGCTTTTCATTCTCTCCTGTCAACTGGTATCCTCTAAGCTACTACTCAGTCATATGTGACAGATGTCCTTTGGTAGAGTTCTTTGCCTACCAGAGTTATCTTCTTAAGGTAGAGGTAATTGGAAATGGGGGATAGGAGGACATCAAGGAGAAGGAGGTTAACCAGGATGTTTCAGGGATGGGTTTTGGCCATGATAAGTCTGGTGTGACCTCTGCTTTTGCCCAAACTAGTAGGCTGCAGTGGAAAGTTAGGTCCACAGAGCTATGAGACTCAAAAAACAAAACAAAACAAAACAAAACAAACAAAAAAACAACAACTAAGTATTATTTTCATGCCAGATTAAATCAGTAAACAATAAGTATCAGGCACATTCTGTAAAGGCACTGTGTGCCTGGATTTGGCTTCTTTTTGCAGCACTTACATGTCTTGGGTTAATATGTAATCTCTTCTTTATGAAGCTTTACTCACACAGGAGAACAACAGATTCTCATCTTGCTTTGCCTGTGTATACATACAGAGCTTACAGAGGAACAGCACACCCATGGATTTCATTTGACCCAAAACATAAGGAAAATATTGTTATTGCAGCTTCTCTGAGGCCTCTGTGTCACTAACAGGAGTAGCTATGTGGAGTAAAATGCTCTTGGACTCTATCTTATGTACCAGTGTCTGGCCACTGGACCATCTGAGCATAGTATGAAAGTACAGGGAAGGACAAAGGGAAAAATAACAGCACTCTGTATAATCTGCTATCTCAGGTGTGGCACAGGGCAACAGTGCAGAATATGTTTAAGTTAGGAAAATGTTTCTCTTTCTCTATAAGGATTTGGATTATACCTTTCCTGAGAATTCATATATGTTCTCAGGTGTGTGTGTGTGTGCATGTGTACCAGTAGTTAACCAACTGCCCAATTCATGAGGTGTGTCTGCATTTCTCACCAGTAGAGTCCTTAATGAGGACCAGGCATGGGGTGTCAGATCCTACATCAGATTGAACATGCTACTGAAACACCTGTGTAGTGTTATTTCAGATTGACACCTTTGAGTATATAAAAACTAAAATTGTCTTCATTACAAAGATATCATAAAGTCAAAATACAAATGGTAAACTAGAAAAAATATTTACAACATATATACAAAGGGCTAATTTCTTCCATTGCAAAGAGTTTGTACAAATCAAAAAGAAAAAGATGAATACACCATTAAAGAATGGGCAAAGAAGGCTGGGCGCAGTAGTTCGTGTCTGTAATCCCAGCACTTTGGGAGGCCAAGGTGGGTGGATCTCCTGAGGTCAGGGGTTCGAGACCAGCCTGACCAATATAGTGAAACCCCGTCTCTAATAAAAATACAAAAAAAAAAAAAAAAAAAATTAGCCAGGCATAGTGCATGCACCTGTAGTCCCAGCTATTCAGGAGGTTGAGACAAAAGAACTGCTTGAACCCGGGCAGCGGAGGTTGCAGTGAGCCGAGATTGTGCCACTGCATTCCAGCCTGGGTGACAGAGTGAGACTCTGTCTCAAAAAAAAAAAAAAAAAAAAGGGCAAAGAACATGAGCAGTCAGTTCACTGAAAAATAAATAGAATGGCCAAAAAATACACAAAAACATGCTCAACCTCATTCATAATTAATAAATAGGAATGAAAGTAACAATGATATCCATTTTTCACATAACAGATAACCAATGATTAAAAAATTCGGTAGGCCAGGTGCTGTGGCTCAAGCCTGTAATCCCAGCGCTTTGGGAGGTTGAGGCGGGTGGATCACTTGAGCCCAGGAGTTCAAAACCAGCCTGAGCAACCTGGCAAAATCCCGTCTCTACCAGAAAAAAAAAAAAAAAAATTAGCTGGGCTTGATGGTGTGCATGCCTATAGTCCCAGCTAGTTGGGAGGCTGAGGTGGGAGGATCTCTTGAGCCTGGGAGATTGAGGCTGCAGTGAGCTGGGAAGCTAGGATGGCACCACTACACTTCAGAGTGAGACCCTGTCTCAAAAAAAAAAAAAAAAAAAAAAAAAAAAAGAATTAGGTAATCTTTATTGTTGGTGAGATTATTGAACACAACCACTCTTACCTATTAATAATTAAATTATAATTTGGTACAATATGTAGAGTTCAATTTGGGAATATCTATGAAATTTTTTTTTTTTTTTTTTTTTTTTTTGAGACAGAGTCTCGCTCTGTCGCCCAGGCTGGAGTGCAGTGGCCGGATCTCAGCTCACTGCAAGCTCCGCCTCCCGGGTTCACGCCATTCTCCTGCCTCAGCCTCCCGAGTAGCTGGGACTACAGGCGCCCGCCACCTCGCCCGGCTAGTTTTTTGTATTTTTTTAGTAGAGATGGGGTTTCATCGTGTTAGCCAGGATGGTCTCGATCTCCTGACCTCGTGATCCACCTGTCTCGGCCTCCCAAAGTGCTGGGATTACAAGCTTGAGCCACCGCGCCCGGCTCTATGAAATTTTTAACTGCACTCTTTGCTGCAGGAATTTTACTTCTATGTAAATCTATCTGTAAATCCAAATATATGTAAGTAAATTCACAAAGGGTGTAGGAGCATAGGAGAATGTTCGTTGTAATGTTATTTGTAATAGCAAAAACCTGGAAATGACCTACATGTCCTCCATTCATTGGAGCCTAGTTAAATAAATTATGTGTTTCAGTATAAAAGTAAGACTTTCATTGTGAAAACGTCAAATAGCATAGAATATACTGGAAAAAAGTACAAATTCACCTCTCCTCTCCCAGGAGGAGCCCTAGAAAACCAACATGAACTGTTTGGTGAGTTGTGCTACAGACATTTTGTTTTGCACATCATGTATACACGTGTGTGTGTGTGTGTGTGTGTGTGTATATATATATATAATTTTTTAATGGCACTCTTTGCTCCAGGAGTTTTACTTGTATGAATCTATCTGTAGATTATACTTAGGTATACTTATTTTAAAATGTACTTATACACATTTTTAAAAGGAGGTGCCTATTTAAAAAGAAGGTAAAGGAGCAATATGTAACCATTTGGAAGGATATTCTGATACAATGTTAAGTTTAAAAAGTTTCAACATATATAATGTTATTTATGTGTTTATTGTTTTTATTTATTATTATTATTATTATTTTGAGACAGAGTTTCACTCTTGTTGCCCAGGTTGGAGTGCAATGGTGCAATCTTGGCTCACTGCAGCTTCTGCCTCCCGGGTTCAAGCAATTCTCCTGCCTCAGCCTCCAGAGTAGCTGGGATTACAGCACCTGCCATCACGCCTGGCTAATTTTTGTATTTTTAGTAGAGACAGGGTTTCACCATGTTGGCCAGACTGGTCTCGAACTCCTGGCCTCAGGTGATCCACCCACCTTGGCCTCCCAAAGTGCTGGGATTACATGCATCAGCCACCACGCCCGGCCTGCTTGTGTGTTTAAAAGAGTATATACATACATGCGTACATGGTGTTGTGCAAAACAAAATGTCTGTAGCGCTATTCACCAAACAGTTTGTGGTTGGCTTTCTAGAGCTCCTCCTGGGAAAGAAGAGGTGAACTTGTACGTTTTTTCCAGTACATTCTATGCTATTTGACATTTTCACAATGAAAATCTTACTTTTATATTGAAAACTAATTTAAAGGAAGAACAAATGCACAAGATGCAGCTCACCGAGGTAAACAAAGTAGGGGGCAATGATGCTGCCCACTCTGGAGGCCATGGATGTGACCCCCACTGCCATGTTCCTGACCAGGGTTGGGTAGAGCTCAGCAGTGAAGACATACAGCATGGAGAAAGCAGAGGTGATTCCAAATTTTCCCAGCATGACCAGACCAATGGATAAGAAGTAATAATCTGGAAAAGAGACCAGGTATAAGCAAGGGTGCTTTTAGAAGTGATACTTTCTTGTATCAGTTGTTTTTATTGTCTTTTTTGCTTCAGTGGGAGTATTTTTATTAACATAAATATATTCCCAAAATAGCATGTTCTCTTCCAGTGTCCTAGTATTTGGGCATGGACAAAGATGGAGCATGAGGGGTGGCTTTGTACTTTGTTCTACTGTTATTCTAGGTCATTAATGCATTCAGTGACCTTTGTTGACTTGTCTTTTGTTTGTTACAACAGTTTTATGGGTAAGCTATTAGCATGTTAATATAGTTAAGTTTTATCTTCAAAGAGGAGGACCAATCCTTTCTATCCAGTTTCTTATTACTAAGAAATGTGTATTTCTATTACTATCAATAATTTATTGACATTTTAATATTATGAGAACATCAGAAACAAGGGGAAAAGGGAAGCATATATCCTTTTGTGTGCTATTTAACTACTTAAAGATTCAGACCAGAAAACCACTGAATGTATCCTGGAACCGACATGTCCTTCTCACTGTAATACTTGAATATACACCCAGGGAAAAGGTTTGAGAGTGGCCAGAAATTAGGAATCATGACTATGAGTTAAAGGGAGATTTTAGGTGAGTCTTTCTGTGAAGGGGATAACTGGAAGAGTTACTTTTCCTCTTTGGTGCTTTCTGCTTCTCTGAGGCTGTCTCTTTTGTTTGGGGTAGTTGTTTTGAACACAGGAAACAACAAACGTAGTGAGCAATCACCTGTCTAATTGACTTATGAATGGCTTATGATGTAAAGGCTGAATAAACATGGAGCAGTGACTCAGAAGCAGCCTAGTCAATATGTGGGTCTTTTCTGGTAAGCTGTTCATCTTGGTTAACTTCTTACCCACAGGTACCAGTTGAATGAAGAGAAGCACACCTCCTCCCCAGAACAGTACTGCAGCTATGATATAACGCCTGGGCAGGGTTCGCAATAGCAGCCAGGCTGTAATGTAAGCTGGAATTTCAATCAAAGCAGAGAGGAAACAGTTCAGGTAGGCATCTCCATGTAAATTAGGAGTATCCAGAGACAGAGCAAAGTAACCCACTGAGGTCAGCATCCTGAAAGAAAAAGAGATGTTGTGAATTGCTCTAAAATTTTATGATGGTCAAGAAATTCTCTATATCTTGCTGTCCTATAAGTAGCCACAACCTTGTTGGCTACTTAAATTTAAATAAATTAAAATTAAATAAAACCACAAATTCAGTTCCTTAGTTATGCTAGCCACACTTCAAGTGCTCAATAGCCACGTGTAACTAGTGGCTACTATATTGAACAACACAGATATGAAATATTTCCGTCACTGCAGAAGGTTCTATTGGATAGTGCTAGTCTATATATACCAATATTCAACAATAACTTTTCTCAGGTAGTTGATTTCAAGTTTTCCTATTTCCTGAATAGTTTGTACCTCCTCAGTCTCTTAGAGCTATTATTTGAAGAAAAAATATTAGTCACATCAGTGAACATAAAATCCAGATTTCATTCTTTAACAAAAAAGAGATACAAGGGTCATACTGTGGGATTCACTTAGAATAAATTCCGATTCTCTTTAGGGAAAAGAGTGAATGTCCCCTAATGCTTCAAATTATCACAGAGTGCAGCCTGTATATTCTGTCATTATAGTTAACTTTCATGTAGAAGCTTCTCTGTGGGCCGTGTGTGGTGGCTCATGCCTGAAATCCCAGCACTTTGGGAGACCGAGGCAGGCAAATCACCTGAGGTCAGAAGTATGAGACCAGCCTGGCCAACATGGTGAAACTTCGTCCCTACTTAAAAGACAAAAATTAGCCAGGCGTGGTGGTGGCATGTGCCTATAATCCGAGCTACTTGGGAGGCTGAGACAGGAGAATAACTTGAACTTGGGAGGCGAAGGTTGCAGTGAGCTGAGATCGCGCCATTGCACTCCAGCCTGGGCGACAGAGCTAAACTCCATCTCAAAATAATAATAATAATAATAATAATAATAATAATAACCATTAATAAAAGAAGCTTCTCTGTGGAAAAAATAACTATGTAACTGAGTACCCCCATTTTTCTAAGGGATAGTTTATTTTCTCTCTCTCTTCTTTTCTCTTTCCTCCTTTTCCCCACTTTCTACATACCTCTTTAGAAGTGCAATTATAACCTTTTAACCTCCTCTTCACTAGACACTCCCTGCAGGGCCAGTTCATCTAACTATGTGCTTAGAAGATCCAGAGTGGAACTCTCACCCCCTAGATTTCCTCAAGCGATATCAGTCAATTTCCAACCTAAAGTATGCCTGCTAGAGTTTTTGGCCACCTATACAACCTGTTTCTGCCCATGAAGGCGCCAACTCAGCTGCCCAGTAGATAAGGCAGCAAGCTAGCCCTCTGAGCCCTCACCTGCTTGCATCCTCCCCTGCCTTTTAGAAGTGCCTGCTTTCCACTTCAAAAAGAGAAGCGGTACCCTTTAGGCAGGAAGCCGATACCCTTCTCCCTAAGCAAGATTTGGAATAAAAAGTCACTTTCGTTACATCAGACCTTGCTCTTGTTAATTGGACGCCGCAAGCTATGAGTGACTGAACCTGAGTTTCTGTTACAACTGCACTACGCAGACGCCCCTGTGTAGAAATTTGCTTATTATTAACATGACTGAGAAGCAGAGGATATCTGAAAAATGATTTCAGGAACACTGGTGGATCTTTTTACACATACTAGACCCAAATTAGATAATGCAAGGACTACTTCATAAACAAAACAAATAATTAAACTTTACTGCTCAAGGGATTTTAGTGATTTTCCCATTTAGTAATAGGAGCAGCTTAGATAGAACTAGTGACTAATTTTTTATTAGCTTAGTAGCATCACTGCCCAAGAGCATTTGCATCAGGGATATATATATGCTGAAATGTCAGAACTAAGAAGGCCGTGTACCTAGGACAGACTTGCTTAATTCAGAGGCAGAAGCTCTGTCATTGATCTCTTCTAATTGCCAAGTAAGATGGCCCTTAAAAATAAACTTAGATTAGCTGCAGCCTAAATCTGCCAGTTCTGACGATCATCGTGTGTGCGTGTCTCTGTGTGTGTGTGTGTGTGCGCGTGTGTGTGCTGCCATCATAGGGTAGGAATTTTCTTTTTTCTTTTTCTTTTTTTTCTTGGCAGATAAATTATTAAATCTAATCTATAAAGCCAATTCACTATTTCTGTGCCTGAAAGCCACTTGTTAGTTTGCTATCGGCACGTATAAGAAGCTTATCAAGGCTCCAATCCAGGCAATGGGGATCTAGGTTATTCTGGCCTCACTGTTCAATTGCCAGGTCAGCTTCAGGAAGCAGGAGCTGAATTAGCATCTCTGCCTCAGGCACCAGGGACATCATTAGTCTTAATCTCATAATTTTTGGTGGGGAGGGAACCCTTACCCAGGGACATCAATGATCTCAATCCCATAACTTTAGGAGGGGGAAAGGGAATGCTTTCCCTTTGGGCCCCAGTACTGCAGACTTAAATACTGTACCCTGTGCCTTTTTTTTTTTTTTTTTTTTTTTAAGATGGAGTCTTGCTCTGTTGCCTAGGCTAGAGTGCAGTAGTGTGATCTAGGCTCACTGGAACCTCCACCTCCTGGGTTCAAGGGATTCTCCTGCCTCAGCCTCCCGAGTAGCTGAGATTACAGGTATGCGCCACCATGCCCAGCTAATTTTTGTATTTTTAGTAGAGACAGGGTTTCACCATGTTGGCCAGATTGGTCTTGAACTCCTGACCTCAGGTGATCTGCCCACCTTGGCCTCCCAAAGTGCTGGGATTACAGGTGTGAGCCACTGCACCCAGTGACATTTTTTCAGTATCTAGTCCCGTGAACTGAATCGAGGCATTTCAAAATAATTCAGAACTTTATACTCTTAATTTTTCCCAGGAAAACCCAGGCGTTGCCATAATGTTCCTCTGAGTTAAAGAAAATCAGTTGCATACTTATGTGCCGGATGTCTGCATTTCCAGGTCACTTATTACTTACCATAGCAGCAAAGACATAATGGTCATTATGGCAATATTCCAAGTTCTGAATAGGTCCAGAATGAAAGCTTTCTGCTGCTTCAGGGGATTTAGCTCCTGTAAGCAAAATAATGCAAATAACCATGAGATTAAGAGGTAGTAAGGAAGTATCTTTGGCTATGATGCATGGGGAAAACTTATGCATGCAACTCTCACTTCACCTTGACTATGCTTAGAAGTCTGGGAATTGGAGGCAATAGGGCATCTACATATATAATGCTTATTCTGACACTTTAAAATGTTTGCAGACCATTTTACACAGAAGCCTTTTAAATATATAACACCCACTTCCCTGTCTTGTTATACAAAGCCTGTTGTCTAATATAGCCTTTCTCTGACTGACAGTCAGAGAATGGATGTCCTTTACCACACTGATCTGTGATCCTCAGGACTGCCTGTTGAAGGGTAGGGCCATGTAGTCCCTTCCTTGAGGCCATGTCTGCTTTTTACACTTCTCTGTTTATTTGCTTATTTGGTTTTTTTAGATGGAGTCGTGCCCTGTGGCCCAGGCTGGAGTGCAGTGGCGTGATCTCAGCTCACTGCAACCTCCACCTCCCAGGTTCAAGTGACTCTCCTCCCTCTCAGTCTTTAGCTTACTACTCTATAAAATGGGTATATTAATTGGGAGTTGAGAGACTAAATGAGATCATATATATATATGTAATATATGATCCATATATATATATATGAGCCATATATATATATGGCTTAGCACAGTGCTTGAACCATGGTAAATGTCCAATAAATTTAAACTATTATTATTATTATTATTACTGTATCATTGAGGAAAAGAGGCTAGCCATCAGCGGTCAGTGACAAATCCTTACTGCTATTGATGAGCTTATACTCTTTTACTTTTATTTATATTTATTTATTTACTTACTTGTTTGTTTTTTGAGAGGGAGTTTCACTCTTGTCGCCCAGGTTGGAGTGCAGTGGCACGATCTCAGCTCACTGCAACCTCCGCCTCCCAGGTTCAAGCAATTCTCCTGCCTTAGCCTCCTGAGTAGCTGAGATTACAGGCACCCACCACCACACCCGACTAATTTTTGTATTTTTAGTAGAGATGAGGTTTCGCCATATTGGCCAGGCTGGTCTCAAACTCCTGACTTTAGGTGATCCATCTACCTCAGCTTCCCAAAGTGCTGGGATTACAGGTGTGAGCAACCGTGCCCAGCCTATTCTTTTGCTTTTAATTTGCTGATATTAACTTGCCATGAGTTATGAATCAAGGTAACCAAGCTGATTAGAATTGAAACTAACGTAAAAATTATTAGGCTCTGAGGTGGGGAAATCTCTTAAGGATGAAGTACCAGGACTTTGTGACTTTGTGGCCCTACAGTGCATGTGCAGTAAGAGACTGAGGGAGGAATTTCTATTATGAAGAAGTGAGAGTGCCAGGCCTGCCTTCACAGCAGGTGCTCTCCAAATGTGAGTGTCCTTCTTTCAAGTAATGAGCAGACACTTACACAGCTCACAGCCACATTGCCTTTTCTCTACTGCATTATTTGGATTGTAGAGCCCCAGAACATGGGCCCCAGCAGAATAACCCTGGTACTACAACAAAGCAAAGCCCCTGCATAAACTAGTGGGAACTAGACATCCTCTTGGAGGGTTCTGGGGTGGTGCACACAGACAGGACCTGTGGACCAGGCCTGTGCTAACACTTGGTGGTTCCACAGGGCCCTTCTCAAATGCAGGTTGCCAGGTTCCTCCCTGGGCTTGCCTACTTCGACTCTTTTAAACAGAGGCCTGAGAATCTGTATTCTTAAAGCACTTGGGTGATTGTGATGAGCAGCCAGGATTGGAAACCTCAGAACGAGAATATCCTTATATCCAGTGGTTGTCCCTGGCCGGGGTGGAGCCACCAAAATGTCTTTGGATCAGGTACCAGGAGCAGGTTGAAGGTGCTTCTTCTGAAGCCAAGGATGCTTGAGATTGCTTTCTAAGACAATGCTCTACTCTATATCTTTTCCTGTCGAAGTTAATGCTACTGCCTCTAACATGAAGTGAAAAATCACAGTTGTTAAGAGCATGTGCTTTGGTGCTTGGGAGAACTAGGTCACAAATCCCAGTTTAACATCTGTGTGATCCTGGGCAAGTTCCTTAACTTCACTGTGCCTTAGTTTCTTTTTTTGGGGAAAAAAAAAAAAGCATGGGCATTAAATGAGCAGAACACAGTGCCTGGCATTTGGTAGGCTCTTCAATATCATTCTAAATAGGGTGCAATTGCTGGCACAGGGCTCTGCAGATCCTCCTAAAGAGGATCCTACGGGAGGTGAGCAGGGGAGATGACCAGGCCTCAGGAAAGCGCAAGCCCCCTTTCCCTTAATGGGTTTGTCCAGTTCAGGCTAGATGTGCATCATGGCAGGAAGAAAGAAGGCACTGTCAGGCTGAGGATGGTGGCTCACATCTGTAATCCTAGCACTTTGGGAGGCGGAGGCAGGAGGATTGCTTGAGCCCAGGAGTTTGAGACCAGCCTGGGCAACATAGTGAAACCCTGTCTCCACAAAAAAAAGACAAAAAGTTAGCTGGGTTTGGTGGCAATTGCCTATAGTCCCAGCTTGGGAGGTTGAGGTGGGAGGATTGCTTGAGCCCAGAAGGTTGAGGCTACAGCGAGCTGTAATTGCACTACCGCACTCCGGCCTGGGCAACACAGTGAGACTCAAAAATTTTTTTAAGTGTATATATATATGTATATAGATACACATACACACACACATATGTACATATTTATATATGTGTATGTGTGTATGTGTATCTATATATATATAAAGGCACTACCAGAACCATATGTTTTAACACTGAACTATATTCTTATTTGTCCATAACTATGTATCTCATATCTATTTTATGATTGCTTTCATCCATGTAGGTAAATCCCTATAACTAGAATGTAAGTTTCACAGATAGGAATCAGGCCACCTAGCTGATAAATACCAATAAACACCCAGCACAGTCCCGAAGGGCAGAAGTGTTAGACACTCTCAATGTTGTTGTTGTTGTTGTTGTTGTTTTATCCATTTAAATTGACTGAGATTTGAAATGGACTTCTTGACTTGAAGGGCAAAGGATTAAGGGATGTTTTGTCCTGGCAGCCCTCTGAGAGCTTGAGTTCATGGCCACTCTAAGCCTCTAGCCATAGCTAGAGTATCTGCTTCTGGAAAAGGTCCTGAAGGCCAGGGATCGGGGAAGCCCTCAGGGTGAGCAGTGGCATGCCCACCGTCCTCTACAGAGTTCTGCTTTCCACACTGCATGCTTTGGTGCAGGGCATGCATAATGCTACTGAAGCCACCATAGTCTTCTTTAGGTGTCCTGAGCAGACTGTTTCCTATCTCCTAGCCAGGAATGCTCTGCCCCATCCTCTCCACTCATTTAAATGAGTCCTGCTGTCCTCCCTGGCTTGGACCTGCCTCCAGCCATGGGCCACCCTGCTCTCTTTCTCTGTATTGCTAGCACACAGTGTCTCTTCTTAGATACTTACCCTTTCTTCCCTTATGCCATTCTTTATCTTTTTATCTAATCCTCTTGCCCATCTTAGTTACATTCTATGTTCCTTTAGAATTGGGGCTGTGTCTTATTTTTCTTATTTCCTCTAGGAGCCAGCACAGGGCATGGCACACTGCATATCCTCACGAACTGTCAGGAGATGTGGCTGCTTCCACAGGATATCAGCTTTTCCTTGTGGTCACCACCTTTCAAGTGTGTGCTTTCAGGCCTTAAGGTTCTAGACATGACACAGAGCAAGACTAAAGACATGCATAGCTTCCTCAGCAGTCTGTGGTAAGATTCAGGGTACAGTGGAGAACCCAGAGTGGACTAACCCTGAAACATATTTTTTCCACTTAATCTGGACATTTAAAAATCATCAGTACATAGCTGTGTCAGTGGTTTGGAGCAATGCCAATAGAAAGTTGATGATAAACTTGCAAAATAAAGGGAACTAGTATTTAATGAACACTTGCTATTTGCTAAGCAGTTTACATATATTATTGCATTTAATTCTTATAAACAGCCCTTTAAGGTGGATTTTATCTTAGAATTTAATCATGATTGTGTTCCTAAGGCATAGTGCAATGCCTGGTACATAGTGGGCACTTAACAAATATTGAATTAAGTTAAATTCCATAAAATCAAGAATGCATAGCTGATCTCAAGAGGAAACATCTGCAAATGCTTACCTCCACAGAATCAAATATCACTGCTGGTACAGCTATGTTGTTCATTTTTGCAGCTTTTTGGATGATATCTTCAGCCTCTCTAAATCTTCTCTGGGATATCAGCCATCGGGGAGATTCAGGAATGAACCTATAATTTATTTGTAATATTTAATAATTTTTCACAACAGCAGGGTTGGATACTATTAAATCTCAGTTTTC
This sequence comes from Theropithecus gelada, assembly GCF_003255815.1. Taxonomy (NCBI): domain Eukaryota; kingdom Metazoa; phylum Chordata; class Mammalia; order Primates; family Cercopithecidae; genus Theropithecus; species Theropithecus gelada. The sequence continues at coordinate 128,728,304 of NC_037673.1, read as the reverse complement.
CCCAGATAGTTGTAATTTTGTAGAATTCTAGTTTGTCTTTTTAAAGGGAGTCCACATAAGATTTCTATTGGAGCATAGGAATAAATAAAAGCACCTTCAAGTTTCAAACTTCTGATCAAATTATAAGACTGATCATCAGTTGTGCTTGAGACCAGGACCAGACGATAAGGGGTGACATTAACTATGGGCATGTTTGAGCCAGGACATCTGGAGAAGTTCATCCAAAACTTATAGGCATTGTGGCTCATAAAAGAAATGTAGCTACTAGACTGTAAGTTCCCCTAGAGAAGAGACTGTCTTTGCAGTGGGTCCATCCTAAGGAGAATTGCTGGTGTCCCAGCTGGTGACATTCACAATTTATTGGGAAAAGGATGGCCAGGGCATCTGTGTTCTTGATCTTTTCCTTTAGTCAAAAGAGAAGGTGAGGGCACTGACACCTGCCTGTGTGGGGTCCCCATGGCTTTCAACAGATTCCCAGATCAGCGAGTGCCCAAACCAGTTTTTGCGAGATGAGCCCTAATGTTGTCTTTTTGTTAACATCTAAAAGCTTATTGTTTTAAATTACATAGTCTATTACCATTTATAGCTGATGCTCAAACACAGTTGCAAATAATAGGACTTCTATTCTTTCTAAATTTTTATTTCTCAAAATCTTTTAGCCATTCTCCTGTCAGCTCTCATTTTCCTTACCTATTGTTAGTACAGATGGTCCCTAACTTATGATGGTTTGACTTACGATTTTTCTACTATAGGAGAAAAGTGATATGCATTGAGTAGAAACCTTACTTTGAGTACTCATACATACAGCCATTCTGTTGTTCACTTCCAGTACAGTATTTAATAAATTACATGAAATATTCAACACTTAATTATAAAATAGGTTTTGTGTTAGAAAATGTTGCCCAACTGTAGGCTAATGTTAGTGTTCTGAGCATGTTTAAGGTAGGTCGGGCTGAGCTATGATATTTGGTAGGGATGCAGGGCAGGCAAGCCCCAGAGTGGGGTTTGGCCCATGAGGGTTCTTGGCTTTGCCCAGGAAATAATTCAAGGGCAAACTGGAGGTGGAAGAAAACAGCTTTATTGAAGAGACAATGTTACAGCTCAGTGACTGCTCCTGCAGAGCAGGGCTGCCCCACAGGCAGAGTAGCAGCTCAGGACAGTTTTGCACTCATATTTATAACTACTTTTAATTACATGTAGATGAAAGGGCAGTTTATGCAGAAGTTTCTAGGGAAAGGGTAGTAATTTTTGGGTCATTGGGTCATTGCCATGGAAAGGGGCAATAAAGCCTGAGTGTTGTCATGGCAACAGTAAACTGACATGGCACACTGGTGGGCGTGTCTTATGGAAAGCATCTTCTGCCCTGGCTCTGTTTTAGCTGGTCCTCAGTTTGGTCCGGTGTCCAAGCCCTGGCTCTGGAGTCATGTCTGGCTTCCTACCTCAGTAGGTTAGATGTATTGACCTGGAATATTCTCAATTTACAATCAGCTTATTGGGATGTAACCCCATTATAAGTCGAAGAGCATCTGTACTTACTTAGCCTAGAAAACAAATTATAAGTAGCAGGCACAGAGTCCTCTATAATTAATTGGCCCAAATCCACACTAGGAATAAGCTCAGAGCAAAACAAATGACGAACTAGCAGGTCCCCTCTCCAGCTTACTAGCACATGAGTTGAAAAATGAGCTCAGTTTGCATTTTTCAGAATATGCCTTTAGTTGGTCCCTATAGGAACTACAATAATATTAGGTCACCGACTTCCAGTAATTAGAACTGTGTTGTCCAATAGAAACTTCTGAAATGTTCTGTATCTGTGCTAAGACAGCACCCACTAACCACATGTAGCTATTGAGCTAGTGTGATTGAAGAAACGAAAATGTAATTTTATTTACTTTTAATTAATTTTAATTTAAATAGCTGCATGTGACTGGTGGCTACTATATTAGTGCAGAATTGGAGATCTTACTACACAGCCACGATATACCTCATGGATAGATGCTTCTACTTTGGGCCAGTATCTTTCTCCAACCAGATTATGCTTAGAAATATTCTACCTTTTTTTCTACAGATCACTGGCCTCAGATTCTTAATGTTTAATCAGCTAGAAATTGCATAGCTTTCCTCATGTTTCATCTATGGCCTGCTTCCCTACCCCATCCCCACCCCCTATACATATACTCCATTCACACCTGTGGCCGCTTACTGCCAAGCCTTTTAAAGGAAACTTGGGACATAAAAAGTTCCCCAAACCACCAGCAATGCCTCTATGTAAGTTTATCTCCCATTTCTAGCCCACTGTACTCAGGGCCACTGGTATCTCTAGTTTTGAATTGCTTTGATATCTTTGTGTGTGTGCACATAATCTCAAATCTAGCTGATCATTTCAAGAGTCAGTGGAGTGCCAAATGAGGTTGCACACTATAATCTCTCTGTAGATTTAATTCACACTAAACAGGAGTGAGGTGTTGCTGGAGAGCTTGTCTCATACTGAGCAGGCGGCAGGGTCCACGTCAGCTCTAAGCATCCCCCCATATCCCAACCACTAGACTGATGAGCATCCCTTTGGGAAGCCCCACCTGCAAGGATGGGATGTTCAGAAGAAAGCTATTTTCTTTTACAGGAAAATGATAAGACCATTGATAAACGTTCAGGGGGAGCATTCAGCTTTTCAGTGCTGGTCCTGGGCTGGCTCTATCTGGGCCAAGTCCTGTCCCTGGTACAGTATGCCCACAGCCAGGAGCACTCATGGACTGGACCCTGGGAAACAGAAGAAAGAGCTCTCCTTAGGGCAGAGTGAGCAGGCTCCCTGTGGGATGGACCTTCTCGCTGGAAACTCTGGAGGCTAACTCTGGAGGGCTAATGGATCAGAGCTGTTCATTCCTCGCTGTGACATATGGTCCTGAGGCAAATCCCATCCCTACTAATCTCTGTACAGCCAATCAGGGGCCTTACATTGTTATTCTCTCTCTCTTTCTCTCTCTGTCTCTCTTTCTCTCTAATAGAATCATACATTAATAAGATTGATTATAACTTTTTTCGAGACAGCATCTCATTCTATCCAGGCTGGAGTGCAGTGGCATGATCATAGAACTCACTGTAATCTTGAACTCCCAGGCTCAAGGGACCCTCCCACCTCCACCTCCTAAGTAGCTGGGACTACAGGCACTCACCACTGCACCCAGCTAATTTTTTATTTTTAGTACAGACAGGGTTTTGACATGTTGCCCGGGCTGGTTTTGAACTGCTGGGCTAAAGTGATCCTCCCAACTTGGCCTCCCAAAGTGCTGGGATTACAGGTGTGAACCACCATACCTGGCTAATTATAACACTTTGAAAGTACTGGTCCCTTAGGTCAAAATGACAACTAGAGCCAGAGCACATAGTTTATTAAAATCATTCAGCTGAAGAGGCAGAAAAAAACCTTTGAATAATCTTGTCTTGTGTCTTGAGAGAACCTCTAGTCACTAACATCTTTTCCAATAAATTCAGTTAGCAAGGGAGTTGTGGAGAGAGGGACAGATGATGATGATGATAATTACTCTCATTCAGAAAATTGCTCTGCTCTTGTAAATCTGGGATGCTTTCCTTGGAGGCACAGCTATGTAGATAATGGCCAGCCCTTATTCACTGCTCCTCAGGCCGGGTTTCCTGGTCCTCAGACAGGGTTCCAGAGGAGTGTTGCAAATCAGAATAATTCCTAACCTTTAACAAACTATCAACTCCACCTGCACACTTCATGCCAAGAATTTACACTGGTAAATCACGGCACTCTTACAGATCGTGAGAATACAGGGGCTTAGAGTGAGCCTACCTGATCTGCGCTGTCTAGTCAGACAGGTGGCCTGCCTGTCAACCTCTATGACTGCCTAACAGATGCAGTAAGATAAAGGCCTAGACAGCTTCCCAGTCAGGAGGTGTCCAAAGGACAGGGCAACCATGAGGTCTAGTCTAAATTGTGAGTTCTGAAAAATGATCAAAGAAGCTGGTGTTATGTGTAAGCAGGTAGAAGTTATGCAGTTCAGTGAAACTAGTCAGTGCTGGAGGATTTGACTCTGATATAATGAAATCAAACCAAGAAGAATTAATGAGAGAGAAAGAGAATGAGAGAGAGACAGAACCAGACCCACCAATGGAAGGAATCCCTTTCCTCTTGCTTAAATATGAAAAAGCAAGGAAACAGGAAATCCCCAAAGAGAGGGTATGTCTGACACCTTATTCCATGATTTTTACTTTATTCTTTCACCTAAAATCTCCCAGATAGTCATACTGGGTAAGACTGCGGCCAGAATCTTCAAACTTTGTTATTCCTATAACTGTTGTGTTATACTGAGTTGAAATTGAGTTGGGAGGTTGTGGGAGGAGAGAAGAGAACATTTCTCTAACAATTTATTAAATAAAAAGTAATTTTCTCACTCTTCAAGACATAGCAGATAAATAGGCACACTACCATAAGTGCTAATAAATAGGCTTCCCTTTCATAGATGCTAATCATTATATGGTAGGGAAGCTTGAAGAATTACATTAGTAGGATAGAGTGAGATTTTTCTAGAGAGAGAAAAGTGATGAAAGAGCAGGGGGCAGAGTTAAAAACAACAAAATCCAACACCACCAGCGCCACAAATAAGTAGCAACAGACAAGAGTGGCTGGTGTCAAGGAAGAGATTGGAATCCTGAGAATGTGCTTTTTAGGACAATGGAGACTCAAACTCCAGCACACAGGCCCACCCACAATGAGGCAAAAACTCCCAGCTTGGAAACTGGCCTCTGCGAGTTCCGTGGAGGTCATACAAGCCCAAGCTAGGTCAGCACCAGGCTCCAGGTGTGTTCCAGGTGTACTGACCCGCAGCAGAGGGCCTGTCTGGGGACGAGTCACACTCACCACCACAGCGGGACGCACAGCACTCCCGGCACCGTCAGCGCCAGCAGCAGCATCCGCCAGTCTCTGATGAAGTAAGCAAACAGTGGCAGCAGCATATAGCCAACTGCAAAAAATGTGCATACTCCTAATGTAGAGAATATAATACGAACTGACTTGCCAAGAATTTCTGTTCCTGTTCAAAACAAGGGAGGAGTATTAGCATATTATCTCACTTTAATATTTGCTTTTTATATCATTATGTGGCAGTTAGAATTCAAACTATCACCAATTAGAAAAGGGGAAAGGTATTTGCCTCGTTGCCCAGAGCAGGCATGGTCAGGGTAGAGGAAGGTGGGAAGTGATCCAAGACTTGGCAACTTATAGAAGGCTGAATTTCCATGAGATTTTAACGGAGCCATAGATTTATTTATTTTTAATTTATTATTATTATTATTATTATTATTATTATTATTATTATTATTATTTTGAGACAAAATCTCCCTCTGTTGCCCGGGCTGCAGTGCAGTGGCGCGATCTCAGCTCACTGCAACCTCTGCCTCCCAAGCTCAAGTGACCTTCCCACTTTGGCCTTCCGAATAGCTGGGACTACAGGCGCACACCACCAGGCCTGGCTAATTTTTGTATTTTTGGTAGAGACAGGGTTTCGCCATGTTGGCCAGGCTGGTCTCGAACTCCTGACCTCAAGTGATCCACCTGCCTTGGCCTCCCAAAATGTTGGGATTACAGGCGTGAGCCACCATCCCTGGCCAATTTATTTTAAGGCCATTCCATGTCATAAAAATATGCCCAGCCCCAAGAGCTAATCCCTTCTGAGAATGCCACATTTCCAAAATAAGAGCCCCAACATGAGAAGCAGAGAGAACGTTTCAGGAGACAAACAGTGGCTCTTCTGAGGGGCCATGTGGGGTCACGGTGTGTGTAGCCTTTCCAACAGTTCTGAACTGTAAATAAACAGACATTGGCCCATCAGGAAGCAGTGGAGAGTTCACCGTTTCCAAGACCTCAGGACACACTTACCCATGCCTGAGCCCTGAGAAATCAGTTGGAGTGAGCTGGCTCTGGAGGTGCACAGACAGGCCTTCAGCACCCAGGACTGAATTCCCTGCAGCCATGCTGTGCCCAGAGATCAGCCCAGGCAGACACAGTCCATTTGGACCAAGGAAAGAAAAGCAGGAGCTGTTCTGCCGCCCCTGCAGGCAGCAGCCCTAGACCTGGCCACACACTCATTGAACTCCACAGAGCTTTCCCTGAACAGCAGAAAGGCCCATGACTGCTTGGTGCGGGCACTGCTTTTTGGGAAAGGACATGCAGGCGACTGTTGGCCTCTGCTCAGTGCCACAGTGGATCACTCGGCACCAGATGGGAGTCCAAGAACAAAGCTCCTTCTCTTGTCACGGAGCTCCGGGCCCTTTCCAGAGTCTGCCCTTGGTTCTCTACACCTAAGGCGGAGATCTGACCAATGGCAATGGCTCTGCCTTTTGTTGGGGATCTGCCCACACTACAGAGTAGTGACCCGGAAGATACAAAACAGATAATTCAAAGGTCATTCATGCTTGCCTTTCAAGAGAGATTTTCTCAATCATGTTTATATGTTCTAGGCACAAGCAAAGGGATTAAGAGCTCATTCCAGAGAAGCAGCAAAATTACTACGTTGGCTGGTTTCTCATTTTATCACCTACCTGTTCCCATCCCACCCCACTCATTCTCCCTCACTGTTCACAATTGAGAGATCTGCCTTAGTGGGTCCCTCTCGAGAGGCCATTTAAAAACCCGGACTGACAGAAACAGCCAGTACTTTGTGCCTCCTGCGTCCCATGTTGGAGACAATTGTCCTAACCACCCAGAGCATTGCTCAGCCTATAAACCCATTTCCAAGGATAGGGCTTGACTTCTTTGAGGATCATGAGTATGATTTCCAGGTCTTTTCTGACCTCATTAATGACCTTCCTGCTATGCACTGGTTTCTAAACCCTTTGGCTGTGATTATGATGTGGAAATAAATAGAGGGTGCTTTATTCCTAAGCAGAGATTCAGAAGTGAAGCAGCAGAGGGTTTGATTTTGGAAAAGAGAGAGTGTGCAGGATCAAGTGAGAATCTTGCAGAATTGTGAGGCCAGAGGAGCTTTATCCTACCTTCATGACCTTGTTAAGAAAAGAGAAGTTACACTACTGGGTTCCTGGATAATTTCCCTCTCTAAGCGTGAGTCTCAGACCAGAACAGTTATATAACTTTGCAGAGTGCGTGTTGGGGACAGAGACTTTATGGGTCTCTCTCTTTGCCTTCCTGTGGACAGCATGGATGGTACAAATTAAAACAATTCCTTTTTAGCCCTACTTTCTGCTCTCTGACTTTTAGGCAGTCACCTTTCCTTAAACAGGATCACCATCTTCACAGCTAGCATTTTTTTTAGTAGATACTTTGAGACAGGTTCCAGGCTAAGTGTTTACATATATTATCTCTTTGACCCTTCACACCAGTTATATAAAAACTAATATTCCAGGCAAGGCACAGTGGCTTATGCCTGTAATCCCAGCACTTTGGGAGGCCAAGGTAGGCAGATCACCTGAGGTCAGGAGTTCGAAACCAGCCTGACCAATACGATGAAACCCGTCTCTACTAAGTAAACAAAAATTAGCCAGGCATGGTGGCATGGGCCTGTAATCCCAGCTACTCGGGAGGCTGAGACAGGATAATCACTTGAACCCAGGAGGCAGAGGTTGCAGTGAGCTGAGATCATGCCACTGCACTCCAGCCTGGGCAACAAGAGCAAAACTCCATCTCAAACAAAAACAAAAATAAAAACTAATGTTCCTCCTACTTTACACATAATTAGCTGAGACTTCAGAGTTAAAGCCAGTTGCCTAAATTCATGCACATAATAAGTGGTGTACCAGGATTCAAGCCTTATTTGCTCTATGAATACTGGTCTACCTTACAAAAAAAAAAAAAAAAAAAATTACTGGGGGCATGACTTGGCCTTATAACGCAGTTCTTCAACTGAGATTCCAATAGAGACATGAGGGGAGATGGGTAAGGCCATATCCTGATTTCACTTTTACAATTTTCTTTTTTTTCTTTCTTTTTTTTTTTTTTTTGAGATAGACTTGTGCTCTGTCGCCTAGGCCAGAGTGCAGTGGTGCAATCTCAGCTCACTATAACCTCTGCCTCCTGGGTTCAAGCAATTTTCCTGCCTCAGCCTCCCAAGTAGCTGGGACTACAGGCGCTTGCCACCATGCCTGGCTAATTTTTGTATTTTTAGTAGAGATGGGGTTTTGCCATATTGGCCAGGCTGGTCTTGAACTCCTGACCTCAGGTGATCCACCCACCTTATCCCCCTTTCAGAAGTAGAGTTGCATTTTCCCTTCCTGGGCTTGTCACTGGAGGCCAGCCAGCCCCCTCTGAGGAATGCTAGGAGAGAAGCCTGATTACACAGATCTTTCATGGCCTGTCGCTGCCACGAGCTTTCCATGTGGCAGTAAAACAGATGACAGTGGTGACTCCTGCTGTGCTGACTGGGGATCCCTGTCCTGGTCCCCTGTGCTCTGTCTGCCTCTTCTGTCTGCTTTGCTTCTAGGGCAAAGCCTGGTTGGTCTTGGTCTGGCTGGGCCTCTGAGTTTCTCCTGGGAGTGAAACATTGACATCTAAGCCAAAGGGACATGACCTGGCTAGGATGAGGGCCAGGATAGCCTTAGGAGTATTGCCCACCACCTGTCACACCCATCTGAATCTGAGCACTCTCTCCAAGAGGAGGTGACTTAGAGAGGGCCAGGCTCCCTTCCATGTAGAGCAGTACCTGCCCCAGGAACTGCTGGGCCCATTCCACACAGAGGCAGGACATGCATCTTCATAAATGACCAACATAGGCTCTAAGTAGACCCCAGCTCAAGAAATGAGACTGTAGTGCAGCTGCCAGGATATGAGGTAAGAGCCAGGAACTCTGGGCTAGGAGTGTCCTCCATCTGGCAAGGGGAGAGCCTGGGTTCCTTGATGCTAAGTTGCTACTAGAGTGACTGTGATAAACCCTCCTTCGTGGAGATATTATTATGAAGACTGAGACCATGTATGTAAAGTGCCTAGGAGGGTGTCTGGCATGTGGCAGGTGCTCAGTAATAATTATTCTTTATCCTGGTCAAGCAGTTGAAATGTGCTGCATGTCAGAGGAATGATGGAAAGTACAATGCCTTTGATGCAAAAAGGCCCAGTGAAGACAGTAGAACCCCTCTTCAAGGCTTAACAGATGTTCGCCTGCTCAGGGCTTCCCCTCTCTCTACACCAATCACTCTAGTCAAAAGTAACATTTCCTATCTCTGTGTATACCCAGTAATATGTGCCCCACTCCCTTGACCCATGTCCCCATGTCCACAGTGACAGCTGCATTGGCTGCAGAGGCACAACCAGGCAGTGAGCTCCTTGTAAATAGACAGGCGTGAGTTCTTGCTCTTCCCTGGGTCCCCCCAGTTCTTCCCTCTCATGGTGCAATGCAAATAAGGTATGCCAGCAAATTTCTGCATCATGTTCATGGATTTATATGCCAGCTCATCCCTTGGAAATTTTGAGGCAACTTCAAATTTAAATACAATAAAATAATGGTAACATTAAAGTAAGATATAAAGAAAAGTAAAAAGTTGTGCCTTGCTGAAAAGAACAAAAATATGCAGCTATTTTGAAAACAGTTTGGCAGTTCCTCAAAAGGTTAAATATAGAATCAGCATAGGGCCTAGCAGAGGTCCTACCTTATACCCAAGAGAATTAAAAACATATATCCACTAGGCCAGGCGCAGTGGCTCAAGCCTGTAATCCCAGCACTTTAGGAGGCCGAGATGGGCGGATCACGAGGTCAGGAGATCAAGACTATCCTGGCTAACACGGTGAAACCCCGTCTCTACTAAAAATACAAAAAAAATTAGCCGGGCGAGATGGCGGGCGCCTGTAATCCCAGCTACTCGGGAGGCTGAGGCAGGAGAATGGCGTGAACCTGGGAGGCAGAGCTTGCAGTGAGCTGAGATCCGGCCACTGCAATCCAGCCTGGGCAACAGAGCAAGACTCCGCCTCAAAAAAACAAAAAAACAAAAAAACAAAAAACATATATCCACAAAAATACTTATTCTCTAATGTTCATAGCATTATTCGTAACAGCCCCAAAGTAGAAACACCCAGATGTTCAATGACTGATGAATGGATGACCAAAATGTGTTGTCTTCATCCAGTGGAATACTAATTCATGCTACAACATGGATCAACCTTGAAAACAAGTGAATTCAGTCACAAAGGCTACATAATATATGATTCTGTTTATATGAAATGTGCGGAATAGGAAAATCCATTAAAGGCAGAATGTAAATTAGTGGTTGCCAGGGGCATGAGGAAGAGGGAAATGACTGCTAATTCGTATAGGGTTTCTTTTCAGGGTGATGAGGAGTTAGATAGTGTTGCTGGCTGTACAACGTTGTGAATATACTAAAAAACACTGAATTATACACTTCAAAAGTGTGAATATCATGGTATGCAAATCTGTCATGGACTGAATGTTTGTGTCCCTCCATTATTCATACATTGATCCCCTGACCTGATAGGATATAGGATTAGTGTCCTTACAAGAAGAGACACCAGAGAGTGAGCTCTCTATGGCTTGCTCTCTCTTGCTTTCCCTTTCTCTGAGCACTTGCGCAGAAGAAAGACTTAGAGAGAAGGCAGCCATCTGCAACCCAACAGGAGAACCCTCACCAGACACTAACCCTGCTGGCACTTTGATCCTGGACTTCTACCCTCCACAGCTGTGGGAAATAAATTTCGGTTGTTTAAATCACCCAGTCTACAGGATTTTGTTATGGCATCCCAAACAGGCTAAGACAAAATTATATTTCAACTTTTCAATTTAAAAACAGTAAAAAAAAAATATATATATATGGCTGATAAAAGCTGCATCATTGATGTAGTTACATTTCAAATTTGCCCGAGCTTCCTGGTAGCCAGAGTTGTAAAGGAAGATGCCATCACTCATACACCTATCAAAAGGAGGAACCTCTAGACGTCAGAGGAAGCAAAGCTTTAAATGGTTCAGCATGCCCAAAGACCTGTCACATGGGAGGTTGATGTTAGAAGTACTGAAAAATACTGAATTAATGAATCAGTCAGGACAGGAGGTAATTAACTTTTTGTGTTTAAGCAGCTAGTTATGGGGGATAAGAGAGGCTACTGATGGTATTCTACCCAGAAGGCCGTTGACAGGTGGAGGGCATTATTTCTGGGCAACAGTAGCAGATTGTGAGGGGAGCTGCAGCATGGGTAGGTTAGTGTCCTTGGTCCCGAGTGGTCATTTCCGCCTAAACCAGCATCATTCCGGCAACACCATCACGTCTAGGCATGTCTGCTTTATGCTGTGTTGGGTAGCACTGTTCTGTCTTTCTCTTTTCTAGCTATGACTCTGGCAGCCTTGATCATTTTTAAAAAGCAGCACAAAACAAGGACTCATTTCTGCACTGCTTTGACAGTGGGAGGAATTTGGCTTCCCAAGTTAATGTGAAATTATCATGCAGGGTTTTGCCAACCCTTCCTTAGGGCCAGAGGGCGGAAGCGAAGGCACTTACCAAACTCCTCAGCCCAGACCACACCCTTTGGTTTATTTTAGTCAAATACAACCTGGAATTAAGCTATTTTATCCCAGAAACACCAGAGAGCGCTGCTGCACTGTAGGGAAGCTAGCAGCCACTTTGTCTTTGTACTGTGTCCCCCAACCCCAGGCGCTGACTGAGGTGTCCAGCCATTCCAGAGCAGGCTGGTTTTTGGGGACAGTTAAACTTTCAGACCTGAGAACCCAACACAGTGAGTCTCATACCAGGACACAAAAGCCAGCAATTTCTTGCAGAGCACAATGGAGTAAAACTGTCACCGGAGAGGCTCCCATAGCACCCTACAACAGGCCTGGCCCCAGGCTGATAGCAAGCCCTCAGAGGCCTGGATCCCGGCTGATAGCGAGGCTGCTGCACCCAGGGTCTTACGTACTGACTGCTGGCTTGACTGATCTTCCATGGCCTTACTTTCCCCTTGGCCCTCTTACCCTTCTTTACCCTGCATGTGGGACCACACGCTGCATGGGGAGCTGGGAGGAGAGTAGATGATAGTGTCAGAGCCAGGGGGCAGCCCTTTCCTGTAGGAAACCTGGGGTATGCTCTCCCTGCCTCACCCACTCACATAGGGGAGGCTTGGAGGCCCCAGAAGCACAATGTGCCACCGAAAAGGCAGATCTCAATGCTGCCCATTCTATAGAACCGGGGATGCCACCACCTGGCACAAATCCCACCTTGTTCCCATTCCCACGGAGAGAGCTTCTCTGGCTTCACCGTGACTCTCTGCCCTTTTGTTCTAGATGGTCCTTCAGGTCCTCCTGGGATATCGGCCTGCTGGTCACAGTCTTCTGTTCTGGGGAGGCCTGTTTGGTTTTTGGTATGTGTCTGGCCCAAGCAGAGCCACATGTTGGGTTTTTCAGGCTTAGGGAGGATCATCACACGGAAGATGGATTCTGGGGACTTTGAACATGAAGACAATAGGCTTTGCCTTGTGTTCTTGGAGCCACTGGGGACTAGGAGGTTGTAATTTCTGTCCTAAGATCCTCCAACCTCCAGTTTCCAACAACGCTGGCCTGAAGCTCCCTGTGCCCTCTACACAAAAGATCTTCAAGAAAATCTTACCCAGCTCCTTCCCCCTGCAGGAAGGGGAGCAGCCTCCTCCCGCTGGGGCCTGCTGAAGAGTGTGCTATCTGCTGGGACCATGTGGCTCCAGCATGTTCTTCCCACCTTCTCTCCTCCCTCCTCCTCTCTGCAGACACTGAGGCTGAGCCCATGGCACGGGGCTCTTTGCAAATAATTAAGGGAGTAGAGTTGGAATATTTCCATTCTGGCAACTTGACAGAAGGTATACACACCATCAGTTAAGACAGCACAGCATCTCCAAAGCCAATGAGTCCTTCAGACTCTTAAGAAGCAATCAGAGTCACCTAACCAGATTCGGACTTTTGAGGCAAGAAGAATCATTAGACTTCTATTAAAGGAGTATTAATAATGATGCTGTGACAATAGGGACAAATTGGGATGGTATTGAGCCACCTAGAATATATTATCACCCTAGAGATGATGGGAACTGGTGTCTACTATCCCAGAGATACCCCTCACCTCTGCTTCTCTCATTTGCCCATTCGCTGGGCTCAGAGAACACACTCTTTCACTCCTGTGGATGACCCTCATCAACTTGCTTGGAGCTCACCTAACTCCCTCCCAGGAAAAGCTGCTGAGGGCCCCAGGGACCTCCTCATGACCTTGTAGCTGATGAGTCTTCCTCATGCAGCCTGACAGCAGATGGGGCTACTATCAGTGCAGGGAGGCTTGTCCTGTGCTTAGCTGATAGACTCTGGGGTGGGCTCTGACTTAGGGTGAGGCCAGATCGGCCCAGTGATGGCGGTCTGGCACTGAACTCCCCCTGTCTGCATGAGCCTCCCCACCTGTGTACTGGCCACAGTGACTACCCTAAGTCCCTTCACAGGCAACCAGGAAGAAGTCTCAAGCCTATACAACTCAAATCAAAGACATCTTCAGGCTGCCCTTCCCCTAAAATGTCCTCCTCTGTGCCTCTCTTAAGCCCTGTGCTCCTGAGAATGTGTCTCAGCTGTTGTGCAGCTGGTTCTTAATGGCTCCAGCTCTTCCTCACCATATTTCAGGGCTCAGCACAGAGGTGGCTCCCTGTGAGTGCCTGCCTTGCCCCTGACTTGCTCCAAGAGCTCCCTCCCAACACACATATATCCAAAGGCTTTGGAAGCACAGCCCAATGGCCCAATGACTTCCTCTTTCTGGGCCTTTCAGAGGGTGGGAGGGAAGTACCCCGTGTCCCAGAAGCCATTCCTACCTAGTATGAAGGCTACCACATAGTTGGAGATCTGGCCCATGCCCACGATGAGAAATAACACAGTGAACATCTCCCAGCTGATGGAGAAAATCTGCAGGAAGCTGAAGCCAGTCTGTACAGCCATGGTTGCGAAGAGAACGTTCTTCCTGCCAAACCTAGAGAATGCAGTATAACCAAAAACATGAGATGTATAGGTTGCCAAGGTGTGTTGCAAGCCCTGAGTCAGGCATCAATGCAGACTTAGTGTTTTTTCAGGACTCTGGCAGACTTTTTTCCCTGTCACACCCTCCCATCTTCCTCCTTGGTGAGGTCTCAGGCATCTGTCTGCTCAGGAGATAGCTTTTGAGATTCTCAGCTTCCTGTGGAGTCACCATGCCTCAAAAGCACGGAGCAGCATACGCAAGGACCATGTGGAAATATGCTCTTTAGAGGGAGCCACAGATAGACGCTACCAGCACATTTCTGGAAAGTGGGTACAGCACAGATTGCAGATATTTCTTGAATCAGCAACATGAAAATTCTGTAAATCCAGAACTAAGAGTCACTCTGCAAGTGGTTTTTAACCTTGGCTGCACTTGAAATCACCTGGAGAGCTTGGAAAAAATACTGATGCCAGCACTCCACCTCCCAAGATTTTAGGATACAGTTTGGGTATTAGGATTTTGGAGTTTCCCAGATGAGTAGCACACAACCAAAATTGCAAACCACTGCTCTGTGGGAAGGTGTAGCTTTCAGCAATGTCTTTCAGTGACACTGAAGTTGGTTTAAGTGTTACCTTCACATTCTGGTAGTGATCAGTGGGTAGAATGGAGCACAGGTGTGAGCAAAACAGCTTTTCCTGCCCCATTTTCCAAACTCAGGTCTTTGGCTGTTGGCTTGGGCTGGGAAGCTTTCCCCAACACTGCTATTTAGCACCCCCAACTTCCTGCACTGGTCACCACAGCACATCCAGGGGCCTGTGGAACACTGTCTCCCGGGGCTGTGATGTTGCCTCCTCAGGCCCTGTAAGCTCTATGAGGCCCAGAGCCAGCGTCAGCTCTGTGGTCTCAGTGTCCAGACAGGGTCCAAGCCATAGCAGCAGTGTGTGCACAACTGGGGCTCACTGTCTGTCTGCTGGCTGTTTGCAGACAGATCCTGTGCCATCCACCCCTGCCCCTGAGGTGGTGGTGGAGCAGGGAGGGCAGTGGTGATGGCAGAGTCATGTTTTGTCAAGGAGTCTGTGGTATGAGGACCCCACTTTCCAGTGGGGTCAGTGGCCCCTCCCCACCACTGGCCAAAGCCCTGGGAGTATGAGGCTGAGGGAATAAACAAAAGTGTGTCCAGGTGAAGGGAACTGAGGGCAGGGTGAATAGGAGACATCAGGGCTACTCCTATCACTGAATCAGTGGCCTGAGGGTCCTCCCTTTCTCTGGGTAGAAATACCCTGAATTCAGTCCAGCCCCAAGATAAGCAGTGATCGACAAGGGGCACCATCCCACCTTCCTCCCCTCCCATGTCCTTACCTGTCTGACAGTTGCCCGGAAACGAAGGAGCCGAGGAGCACTCCTACGAAGAACAGGGAGGTGGTGAGGGGCACCTTCCAGTTGTCCTCACACACCAGATTCCACTGCCAAGGAAGACAGCATGAAGCGTGAGCCCAGCCCCAAGGCAGACCTCAACCCCAGCCCAGCTCCGAGGGAATGTTAGTACGGCTGCCAGGCAGACTCTCCTCCCCTGTGCCAGGATATTGCCTTCGTGCAAAGGGCATAGGCCTTGCAGCCCTGGGTTTGACTGGCCTGTGCTGGGACTGTGGTGAGTAACATGGGGCAGGTCACTGCCCTCCCTGAAACTCAGTATCCTCTTCGGAAAGGGAGGGTGATGCTCCTACTCTGCTCGTGTTACATAGCAAGAAGCCAGCTGAGGCCATGGCTGTGACTGGTGACCCCTCAGCTGTGAGGCAGTCCAAAGTAAAGGTGGCACTGCATCTTCAGAAGCCAGCCTAGTGCAGAGGGGAGGTGTTTGAAAAGCCCGAAGGGCAGGGCAGAGGGCACGGCCACTTAGTCCAGGAGTAAAATTTATTTTCCCTTGTTGAAAAGTGCAAGTTGTTCCAGGAGCTCTGTGACTTTATTTTCTGAGCAGATCCCTCCAAAAAATCATGTGGTCCCTGGTCCACTCATGCCTAGGGCAAGCTTGTGACCTAATTCAGGGCCCCATCATTCTGGGGCCTACTTATTCCTCTCCAGGGCTCCCTGGCTTCCCCTCTACATCCCTACACCCTCCTTCCCATCCGGCCTTTCCAGAAGTATGGTCCCTCCCATTCCCTAGGGCCTGTGGGCTGCCGCTGCCCTAACAAGTCCCTGCCAGTGCATCTACAAAATGAGAGTTTCAGTCAGAGTTTCAGTTTGACTTAAGTCAATTAAGCAAAATCAAGGGAGGTGACAAACATTTCAAAGTGTGTTTAGTGACCTTTCATTTATTAATAAATAAATAAATAAACAGATGCCAATGAGCACTTCGGGCTTGGGTTCTGGGGACTGCTGTCTGTGGCAAGATTATCCAGTCTGGAGGAAAGACCCCTGCCTCCCAGCCAGCCCTAGTTCCATCTTGGGTGGGGCTGCTTTTATAGCGTTCGCCAAACAATTCCTTCTGAATCCTCATAACTCCCTTGAAAGTGTGGATTTAAGCACAAACTCACATATTTATATCACACCTCATTCTGTAGCAGACAGAGGTGTTTATAAAGACACATACAAGAGAAAAATGTAAAACAAAAAGCTAAGGGAATTGGGGCAAATGGAAAATAAAGAGGGGGGAAGTTGTAAAAACCAAGCCTGGGGTAAGACTGACCCTAGATTATCCTGTCCACGGGCCTGCCTGCTTGCCAGACAGGGCTCCAAAACTGGCTGTGTGTATCCCAGCAGCTCAGTTCTCAGAAGGGTTACAGTATCTGAAGTAGTTCACTTATTCGCAGAAGCACAGTTGTAAAGAATACTGACAATGGAGTGTTGAAGTCTCCCATTATTATTGTATGGGAGTCTAAGTCTCTTTGTAAGTCTCTAAGGACTTGCTTTATGAATCTGGGTGCTCCTGTATTGGGTGCATATATATTTAGGATAGTTAGCTCTTCCTGTTGAATTGATCCCTTTACCATTATGTAATGGCCTTCTTTGTCTCTTTTGATCTTTGATGGTTTAAAGTCTGTTTTATCAGAGACTAGTATTGCAACCCCCGCTTTTTTTTGTTCTCCATTTGCTTGGTAAATCTTCCTCCATCCCTTTATTTTGAGCCTATGTATGTCTCTGCGTGTGAGATGGGTCTCCTGAATACAGCAGACTGATGGGTCTTGACTCTTTATCCAGTTTGCCAGTCTGTGTCTCTTAATTGGAGCATTTAGTCCATTTACATTTAAGGTTAAGATTGTTATGTGTGAACTTGATCCTGCCATTATGATATTAACTGGTTATTTTGCTCATTAGTTGATGCAGTTTCTTCCTAGCCTCGATGGTCTTTACATTTTGGCATGTTTTTGAGATGGCTGGTACCGGTTGTTCCTTTCCATGTTGAGTGCTTCCTTCAGGGTCTCTTGTAAGGCAGGCCTAGTGGTGACAAAATCTCTAAGCATTTGCTTATCTGTAAAGGATTTTATTTCTCCGTCACTTATGAAACTTAGTTTGGCTGGATATGAAATTCTGGGTTTAAAATTCTTTTCTTTAAGAATGTTGAATATTGGCCCCCACTCTCTTCTGGCTTGTAGAGTTTCTGCCGAGAGATCTGCTGTTAGTCTGATGGGCTTCCCTTTGTGGGTAACCCGACCTTTCTCTCTGGCTGCCCTTAAGATTTTTTCCTTCATTTCAACTTTGGTGAATCTGGCAATTATGTGTCTTGGAGTTGCTCTTCTCGAGGAGTATCTTTGTGGCGTTCTCTGTATTTCCTGGATTTGAATGTTGGCCTGCCCTACTAGGTTGGGGAAGTTCTCCTGGATGATATCCTGAAGAGTGTTTTCCAACTTGGTTCCATTTTCCCCCTCACTTTCAGGCACCCCAATCAGACGTAGATTTGGTCTTTTTACATAATCCCATACTTCTTGCAGGCTTTGTTCATTTCTTTTTCTTCTTTTTTCTTTTGGTTTCTCTTCTCGCTTCATTTCATTCATTTGATCCTCAATTGCTGATACTCTTTCTTCCAGTTGATCGAGTCGGTTACTGAAGCTTGTGCATTTGTCACGTATTTCTCGTGTCATGGTTTTCATCTCTTTCATTTCGTTTATGACCTTCTCTGCATTAATTAGTCTAGCCGTCAATTCTTCCACTTTTTTTTCAAGATTTTTAGTTTCTTTGCGCTGGGTACGTAATTCCTCCTTTAGCTCTGAGAAATTTGATGGACTGAAGCCTTCTTCTCTCATCTCGTCAAAGTCATTCTCCGTCCAGCTTTGATCCGTTGCTGGCGATGAGCTGCGCTCCTTTGCCGGGGGAGATGCGCTCTTGTTTTTTGAATTTCCAGCTTTTCTGCCCTGCTTTTTCCCCATCTTTGTGGTTTTATCTGCCTCTGGTCTTTGATGATGGTGATGTACTGATGGGGTTTTGGTGTAGGTGTCCTTCCTGTTTGATAGTTTTCCTTCTAACAGTCAGGACCCTCAGCTGTAGGTCTGTTGGAGATTGCTTGAGGTCCACTCCAGACCCTGTTTGCCTGGGTAACAGCAGCAGAGGCTGCAGAAGATAGAATATTTCTGAACAGCAAGTGTACCTGTCTGATTCTTGCTTTGGAAGCTTCCTCTCAGGGGTGTACTCCACCCTGTGAGGTGTGGGGTGTCAGACTGCCCCTAGTGGGGGATGTCTCCCAGTTAGGCTACTCAGGGGTCAGGGACCCGCTTGAGCAGGGAGTCTGTCCCTTCTCAGATCTCACAATTGCTTCAAAGAGAATCAAATACCTAGGAATCCAACTTACAAGGGATGTAAAGGACCTCTTCAAGGAGAACTACAAACCACTGCTCAGTGAAATAAAAGAGGACACAAACAAATGGAAGAACATACCATGCTCATGGATAGGAAGAATCAATATCGTGAAAATGGCCATACTGCCCAAGGTAATTTATAGATTCAATGCCATCCCCATCAAGCTACCAATGAGTTTCTTCACAGAATTGGAAAAAACTGCTTTAAAGTTCATATGGAACCAAAAAAGAGCCCGCATCTCCAAGACAATCCTAAGTCAAAAGAACAAAGCTGGAGGCATCACGCTACCTGACTTCAAACTATACTACAAGGCTACAGTAACCAAAACAGCATGGTACTGGTACCAAAACAGAGATATAGACCAATGGAACAGAACAGAGTCCTCAGAAATAATACCACACATCTACAGCCATCTGATCTTTGACAAACCTGAGAGAAACAAGAAATGGGGAAAGGATTCCCTATTTAATAAATGGTGCTGGGAAAATTGGCTAGCCATAAGTAGAAAGCTGAAACTGGATCCTTTCCTTACTCCTTATACGAAAATTAATTCAAGATGGATTAGAGACTTAAATGTTAGACCTAATACCATAAAAATCCTAGAGGAAAATCTAGGTAGTACCATTCAGGACATAGGCATGGGCAAAGACTTCATGTCTAAAACACCAAAAGCAACGGCAGCAAAAGCCAAAATTGACAAATGGGATCTCATTAAACTAAAGAGCTTCTGCACAGCAAAAGAAACTACCATCAGAGTGAACAGGCAACCTACAGAATGGGAGAAAATTTTTGCAATCTACTCATCTGACAAAGGGCTAATATCCAGAACCTACAAAGAACTCAAACAAATTTACAAGAAAAAAACAAACAACCCCATCAAAAAGTGGGCAAAGGATATGAACAGACATTTCTCAAAAGAAGACATTCATACAGCCAACAGACACATGAAAAAATGCTCATCATCACTGGCCATCAGAGAAATGCAAATCAAAACCACAATGAGATACCATCTCACACCAGTTAGAATGGCGATCATTAAAAAGTCAGGAAACAACAGGTGCTGGAGAGGATGTGGAGAAATAGGAACACTTTTACACTGTTGGTGGGATTGTAAACTAGTTCAACCATTATGGAAAACAGTATGGCGATTCCTCAAGGATCTAGAACTAGATGTACCATATGACCCAGCCATCCCATTACTGGGTATATACCCAAAGGATTATAAATTATGCTGCTATAAAGACACATGCACACGTATGTTTATTGCAGCACTATTCACAATAGCAAAGACTTGGAATCAACCCAAATGTCCATCAGTGACAGATTGGATTAAGAAAATGTGGCATATATACACCATGGAATACTATGCAGCCATAAAAAAGGGTGAGTTTGTGTCCTTTGTAGGGACATGGATGCAGCTGGAATCCATCATTCTTAGCAAACTATCACAAGAACAGAAAACCAAACACCGCATGTTCTCACTCATAGGTGGGAACTGAACAATGAGATCACTTGGACTCGGGAAGGGGAACATCACACACCGGGGCCTATCATGGGGAGGGGGGCGGGGGGAGGGATTGCATTGGGAGTTATACCTGATGTAAATGACGAGTTGATGGGTGCAGCACACCAACAAGGCACAAGTATACATATGTAACAAACCTGCACGTTATGCACATGTACCCTACAACTTACAGTATAATAATAATAAATAAATTAAAAAAAAAAAAATTCGTTTCCCCAAAAAAAAAAAAAAAAAAAAAAAAGAATACTGAGATCCGAAAGAAGTCTCTCCTATGTACTTCTTCCACAAAGGAACCACTCTGTGATGCTGAGGATAATGTCCTCAAGAATAGCCCTGTCCTAGAGACAATAGCAGGATTCATGAGGCCGCCTCTCACAGGGCTCACAATGCTGGCCACGGGCAACGCCCAACACAGCTCTGCAGAAGAAAAATAAGTTGGGCCAGGAACTCAGCACTCTGCCATTCAGGCACAATCCAAGGATAAATCTGAGACTGTACCCAGAGTAGGATTGCCTCACCTGGGGCTCCTGCATGGGCTTCAGGAGAAAGGGAAATGAATCCTCTAAAACTGTATAGCCAGATTAATGTGTTCTGCCAGTGCATAGACCAGAAGTGGTAAACAAGACGTGTGCCTGCATTCATGGTCATCTACCTCCAAAAATAACTGTCCAAAGTTTCATTTAAAAGCTTGGGATCTGCTTCTGACTTAGAGAGATGAGCAGTTGAGGCCCCAAAGCCTCATGATGTGGTGTGACCCATTTTGCAGAAGATTAAACTGAGACTGTGAGAATGGGATTTGTCTGAAGTCACAGCAAGTAAATCAGCATGATAGATACCTCTTTAGGCCTCAGAACCCAATCTTGTACCAGTGTCCTGCTTGGACCTATACTCTCTAAGGCAGGACAAAATGAGCTTATTAAATATGATGCCCTACACTTCTTCAAAGAATGTGACACCAGGAGACAATTACCCAGGACTAGGAGTAGAAGGCCTCCATCACAGCCTTTGGCCTTGGACAGAGCCAAGAAGAACTCAAGATTGGTAGAGGTATTAACATGCCAACCATCATCATTCCATCTGCAGTTAAGCAGAAAAGCCCTTTCAAATATAATGTGCTCTCCTTTGTCGTTTTTCAAATATTTCTCTGTCTGGACTTTGCCTTAGGGCAGGATAGATAGGATTTAGAGACAGAAAGGAAAGGAGGGCTGTTAGATGTGGAGCCAGGCATTGCATGAGCAAAGGGTGGGACTGGGAACTGACTACTTAATTTGCAAGGTCCAGGGCAAACTGAAAATGCAGAACTCCTTGGTCAAAAATTATTAAGAATTTCAATACAGCAATGGCAAAGCACTGAAACCAAGTGTGGGGCTCTGTGTGACTGCACAGTTGCATGCCCATGAAGCTGGCCCTGGTAGGGGGTCAAACCCGTTCTCCAGGAAATGAAGCAGAGACAGGAGTTCTGAATGGGGACACTGGGAAGAGGGGTGAGGTGAGGGCCAGCTCCCATCATTCTCCTTCCTGTAGGCTCTGCACTGATGGCTTTCAATCCCATTCCCTCCCTGAAGAGGGGCCCAAGAAGCCCTGTTAGCATCATGCAGCACAGGAAGAGCCATGCACATGCAGTGGCCGTTTGCCCCAAGCCCATGCAGGGTGCTATCTGCCTTTGGAGACCCTGCTTACAACCAGCAGGGGAAGGCAGCTAGACTGCATGGCTGCCCATGGTTGACTCTAGGGCAGGGCTCTCCTTTGGGAAGTTATGGTGCCGAAAGTGTCTTTTTGGAAAGCTGTGAGGGGCCTGGTATTAGGACACAGGATTGGCAGACGAAGTTCTACCTGGAGCAAAGGGCTAGAGTCCAGTAAATCAGCTGCCAGTCCTAAGAGGGGCCCTTTAGAAAGGGCTTTTCTTGGAAACCAGGCCCTGCTTGCCCCTGGGCCCTTCAGATTTGAGGGATATGTCTTGGGTCCCCACTAGCCAGGGCCACAAAACCTCCCTGTGGTTAACAGTGACATGGTGGGCCCAGTGGGAGACAGTGTCTTCCTTGATAGGACAGAACTGTCCCTGTGGGTCCCTGCACAAGTTTGTACATACATGCACACACACACATACATACACATGACCAGCACAGAGGCTAATGGCGGATGTCCTGGTGAGCAACTGGCTGGCATTGCTTTGGGGCTGTGCTTTCAAGTCAAACCCTAACATTTCTGAAACATAGCTTACCTCCCCTCTCTCTGTCCCTCTGATGGGGCCTCCCAGGGTTACTATGTCTGTCCCATCAGCAGGGTCCCAGACCAAGTTTCTCACAACAGAGCAGAGTAAGCTCCATGTAACTGGGCCACGTGGCCTTTAGCTCTAATTTAAGAAACAAAAATCCAGGGGACAAGGTAATAGGGGATGGGAGGTCACTCTTGGCATAGAGGGATGTGCCACCTCCATGCCTCCCTGTAGTAAAGGGAGTAATGGGAAAGACAATAACAGTGTGTGGAGTGCTCACTGAGTGCCATGTATTATCTCAGGGGATCTCAGGGTTGCCATGTGAGATGGGTACTCTTTTTATCCTCGTTTTACAAATGAGGAAATGAAGGCACAGAGCAATAAAGCGACCAGCCCAAGTTCTCCTAGTGAATTGGTAAAAAAAAAAAAAAAATGCTTGATCATTGATTCAACTGACATTGAGCACCTGTTCCAGGCCAGGCTCTGTGTGGGGCACAAGAAAGACAAGGTCCCGGCCCTCACAAAGCTCAAGGTCAAGCATACTTTACAGGACAGATGTGCACATGTGCATGCATGAGACCAGCAGCCCTGGGTGGAGTGGGCCCTGTTCTGGACCACTTCACCCTTGCTCTTTGACTACAGAGGAAAGAGGCACCCCCTCCTTACCACCCTCCAGCAGAAGGACAGAGTTCTAAAACCTGAATAATCTGTATAATCATATTTTAGATGACTTGTGTTTGCATAGTGCTAGGCACGCAGTGGGTGCTTAGCAAATTGTTGAATGAATATTGAACAATTAATTAGGAGTCATAGAAAATCAGCCTGGAAAATGTGGTTCTTGGGCTGAGGAGTATCACATATTGCACTTGGAAAATCACCCTCAGCCTTGAACTAACTCTCCAAGTAGCCGAAGTCCAACAGTTTTAGTTTTTACCAGAGCTATAAAGGACCATAAAGATAAGTGAATCCCATCTGCGCTGCACGGAACTGAGAACGCTGGAAGGTGGACTGGTGCTCAGCAAAGAACACAGGCTTTCTCGGGGTCTGCAACTTTGGACTGTGTGATGTTGGGCAATCCACTCACCTCTATTAGCCTGCTTCTTCACCTTCAAAAAGATGACAATAATACCTGCTCCTGGGTTTGCTGTGTGCATTGGATGGGAAATGTCAGTGGGGCGTCAGACACATTACAGGCCTCATTAAATGGTAGTTCCCCTTCTACCAGCCTCATACTAGTAGAGCATTTTATTTGTCCTGAGCAAAATCATGACTTGGAACACATGGGTGAATAAGCAAAGCAGGTTACACTTAAATCTGACTAACAGAAAGAAATTCGAAGAAATAAAAATTATTCCAGCCCATTACTAAAAGCTAGAAAAGCTCTTGTAAAAGGGATTTTATGAGTGGAATTCAATCCCAGAGATGACTGTAAGTGAAAAATTAGCAATGGTCCTTTTAAGAATAAAAAATTGATTTCTATAGTATCCTCTCATAGTTATCCTTTATTCCAGAGAAAAGTAAGAAGTAGTAGTTAATAATGGACTACACATCCACCCCAGTTCTATCTTTGTCACTTGATTTTGACTTAAAGCTGGGAATTCCTTGACCATCTGAAAAAACAAAACAAAGGAAAAAAAAAAAACAAACCTGGTTAGTTAATTACTTTTTTGTAACAACTTTATTGAGATATAATTTACACACCATAACATTTACTCTTATAAAGTATACAATTCAGTCATTTTTAGTATATTCACAGACTTGTGCAACCATCGGCAATGATCTGATTTTAGAATTTTCATCACCCTTGAAAGAAAACCCATACCTGTTAGCAGTCACTCCTCATTCTCTTCTTCCTCTAGCCCCTGGAAACCACTAATCTACTTTCTGTCTCTATGAATTTGCCTATTCTGGACATTTCATATAAATGGAATCATACAATATATAGTCTTTTGTGACTGGCTTCTTTTACTTAGCTTCTTTCCTAAGTCCATCTGTGTCATTGTGCAGTGTATCAGTACTTCATTACTTTTTATGGTTTAATAATATTCCATGGTTTGGGCTGGGTGCGGTGGATCACACCTGCAATCCCAGCACTTTGGGAGGCCAAGGTGGGTGAATCACCTGAGGTCAGGAGTTCAAGACCAGCCTGGGTAACATGGTGAAACCCTGTCTCTACTAAAAATGCAAAAATTAGCTGGGCATGGTGGCATGTGCCTGTGATCCTAGCTACTTGGGAGGCTGAGGCAGGAGAGTTGCTTGAGCCCAGGAGGTGGAGGTTGCAGTGAGCTGAGATCACACCACTGCACTCCAGCCTAGGCAACAGAGCAAGACTCTGTCTCAACAACAACAACCATATATATAGTTATTTCACGGTTTGGGTCTACCACATTTTCAATGATCCATTCATCAGTTGATAAGTATTTGGGTTGTTTCGACTTTTTGGCTACTATGAATAATGCTGCTGTGAACATTCACATACAACTTTTTGTGTGTACATATTTTCATTGCTTTGGCGTATATACATAGCAGTGAAATTGTTGGGTCATATGGTAAGTATATACCTAACCTTTTGCAGAACTCCTAATCTGCTTTCCAAAGTGGCTACACCATTTTACAATCCCAACAGCAATGAATGAGGGTTTCAATTTCTCCACATTCCTACCAGTACTTGTTATCGTATGTCTTTAATTTTCGTCATCGTAGTGGGTGTAAAGAGGTATCTCATTGTGGTTTTGATTGCATTTCTCTAATTACTAATATTGAACATCTTTTGCATTGACTCTATTGATCAATTTGGAGAGCACTGCCATACTAACAATCAGTCTTCTGCTCCATGAACAGAACATGGGATGCTTTTCCACGGTTTTTTTTTTTTTTTTTTTTTTTTGGAGATGGAGTCTTGCTCTGTCGCCCAGGCTCGAGTGCAGTGGCGTGATCTCAGCTCACTGCAAACTCCACCTCCCAGGTTCATGCCATTCTCCTGCCTCAGCCTCCCGAGTAGCTGGAACTACAGGCACCCGCCACCACGCCCGGCTAATTTTTTGTATTTTTTAGTAGAGACGGGTTTCACCATGTTAGCCAGGATGGTCTCGATCTCCTGACTTCGTGATCCACCAGCCTTGGCCTCCCAAAGTGCTGGGATTACAGGCGTGAGCCACCACGCCTGGCCGCTTTCCCACTTTTTAAGGGCTTCTGGAATTTCTTTCAATGACATTTTATAGTTTTTAAAGTATACATTTTGCAAATTTTTGGTTAAATTTATTCCTGAAGTGCCTCCTTTAATATTTCTTGTAAGACATCACTGCTAGAAACAATTCTCTCAAGTTTTGTGTGTTTTTGAATTTTTTTATCTCATTTTTGAAAGACAGTTTTGTTGGATGCATGATTCTTGGTTGATAGTTTCCTTTTCCTTCAGCACTTAGAATATGCCACTCCACTGCCTTCTGTCCTTTATTGTTTCTGATGAGAAGTCAAACGTTGATCTTACTGGAGTTCTCTTGTATGTACCTAGTCAAATATTTGCTGCTTTCAAAATTTTCCCTTTGTTTTTGTCTTTTTTTTTTTTTTTTTTTTTTTGAGCAGTTTTACCATGATGTATCAGGGTGTGGATCTCTTTGTGATTATTCTGTTTGGAGTTTGTTGAGCTTCTGAAATGTGTAGATTAATGTTTTCCACGAAATTTGGGAAGTTTTCAGTCATTATTTCTTTGAGCATTTTTTTCTGCCCTTTTCTCTCTCTCTCCTCTCTTAGTATTTCTATTATGCATATATTGCTATATTTAATGGTGTTCCTCATTTCTCTGAGACTCTATACATTTTCTTCATTCCCTTTTCCTCTGTTTTTTGGATTGTATAATTTCCAATCCTCTGTCTTCAAGTTTGCTGATTCTTTCTTTTGCCTGTTCAAATCTTCTATTAAGGCCCTTGAGTTACTTTTTAATTTCAATTATTATACATTTTTACTCCAGAATTTCTATTCAGTTCTTTTGTTTGTTTGTTTGTTTAAGAGACAAGGTCTCTTTCTGTTGCCCAGGCTGGGGTTGAACTCCTGGGCTTAAGCAATCCTCCTACCTCAGCCTCCTGAGTAACTGGGACTATAGGCACATGCCATCATGTCTGTCTCAGCTTTGAAAATATAAACGTAATTTTTCTCTCTTTATTGCTATTCTCTATTTGATGCAATATTATCATCATAGTTTTAAAAGCATGACTTCCTTTCATTCTTTGAACATATTTATAATGGTTGCTTTAAAGTCTGTTAAAATCTGACATGTGGACCCTCTCAGGCAGTTACTGTTGCCCACATTTCCCCCCCATGTATAGGTCATATTTTTCTGTTTCTCTGCATATCTTGTAATTTTTTTGTTAAAAACTGGACATTTAAAATAATATCTTGTAGAAACTAGGTACTGTCACATTCTTCCACCCCCATTTCCCTGATCTTTCTTCTTCTTTTTTTTTTTCTGAGATGAAGTCACACTCTACTGCCCAAGCTAGAGTATAGTGGCATGATATCGATTCACTGCAACCTCCACCTCCTGGGTTCAAGCAATTCTCCTGCCTCGGCTTCCTGAGTAGCTGGGATTACAGGCACCTGCCACCACGCCCAGCTAATTTTTGTATTTTTAGTAGAGATGGGGTTTCCCCGTGTTAGCCAGGCTGGTCTCGAACTCTGGCCTCAGATGATCCACCTGCCTTGGCCTCCCAAAGTGCTAGGATTACAGGCGTGAGTCAGTGAGCCACCCAGCCCGGCCTGATCTTTCTGTTAAGCTGTCTCTCTCTGCTGGTATCACACCTAGCTGTTAGCTTCACTAATTGCTAGCCAATTGCCTTATTCATTTCAGTAACGCCCTGGGGGGCATATATTGTCCCACAGTCTAATCCAATTGACGTCAAGCCCCTTTACAGTGGTAGTTTTTGAGGCAAGTCTATAAGGTTTGAAGGGCTGCTCTTAGCGGTCTCTTTCTCGTTTTGTTTGTTTGTTTTCTGTTTTTTCCTGGTAAATTAGCTGCATTATGGGTTCACTTATTGCTCTAATGGAGTTACCAGAATCCTCTTAGTTGCTTACCACTAAATTCTCCGTTGTTCTTGAGAGCAATCTTAGGCTGTCCTTTCACACACTCTATTTCAAATAAAGTTCGTTCCTGTGGGGACAGCTTTAGAACTCTGTTCTTTTGGAGTAGCTCTCCCTTCTGGGCAAAATCTCTGAGTTTCTGTTGTAGAGAAGTAGGAAGGGAAAGTGGCCCATTTATCTCAGAATGACAACCCTACGTTATGAGTAGGACACTGAGTGGAAGTGGGAGCTTGGTGTTGAACCTCTGCCCTGTGAATGACCTGGGATAAGGGCAATCAAGGCTCTAATATTCTCAACTTGTGGCACCTGGATTAGAGTCTCTACTATATGAATAGGGGGTGGGTGGAGGATGGGAACCTATGATCCCCTGGTTGCACTCACGAGGATTTTTGCTTCTGTGGTTTGGAGTTAAGAGAATACAGGGATGGGGTGGGGGATGGGCACTGGTTGTCCCTCTCAGTGGGGTGCTATAGCCCTTCATTGGAAGCTGATGGGAGAGAGAACTCTATTTTCTTGGCCATACCCACCTAGGGTGGAACTTCCATTTTTCTTGTGCTGGGAGGAAGGGGAAAGGGAGGGCTGAAGGGGTTGTGACTCAAATATCATAGACTTCCACTGTTCTTGCAAGATATAGTCGACTTTCTTGACTAAATGTATGCCCTTAGGACAACTTCCAGAGACTGTAAATGTGTGTGTGTGTCTGTGTGTGTGTGTGTGTGTATTTCCACCAGCTATGGCTGTTTCACTGGGGAGCTGGTCTATGGCGCTGGTGCTCCTCACACTGCTATCTTCTAAGTCTGAGAATCTTTTCATGTACTGATTGATTTGTATTTCTTTGGGAAAGTGTCTATTCTCCAAAATGGGCAAATGATTTAATCCATTTTTAAATCAGGTTGTCTTTTTTATTGCTGAGTTGTAAGAGTTCTTTTTATATTCTACATACAAATCCTTTATCAGATATATGATTTGCCAATATTTTCTCCCATTTTGTGGTTTATCTAATTCGTCTACTCATATTTTCACTTACAAATAACTAAGACAGAAGGCTGCTAAACCTTAAAATGTTCTCAGTATCTTTCTTTAGATTAGAGGTAAAGAAAAAGCTACTACAGATGGAAAAGCCTCACTGACAAGTTCTGTGATCATTGGAGGCTAAACCAATGCAGAACCACCAGTGAGTTTGAGTGGGAAGATAAGGATGGGAGTGGAGGGGCTGTGGGAGGGAGATGGGTCACTCAGGGATGTGGCTGTGCCCCTTGCATCCTGACAATGGATCCACCACCGCTCTACCAGTCTGTATTAGGGAAACATGAGCAAATGGCATCGTGTCTGTGCCAGTCACCAAGCACTGAGGGGAAGCTCTGGAAGGTGCCGCCTGAACCTGCCCTCCAGTCTTGCAAATGCTGAGGAGGAGCCACCAGCCTTGGACTGTCTGTGCTTCTTGCTAGAGCATGTGGGTCATTCCAGCCCTTCCCCAGAATGTCCATTCTCTCCACACCTTCTCCATTCCAAATGGGGATCCTTGCCTTTCTTTTAGACTCCAGAGACATGCATAAAACCACAACACAGCTTTAGAAAACAAGGCAGACCTGTATTAGCCTAACACCTAAATTGAATGCAGCCTGCCATAAGGGAGGAATTACAGTCCTTCTAGAGGCCCAAGGTACCTGCAGCTCCCCCTGACCAGTCCTGCCAAAGCCTTGTTTTTGTCAAAATGCCACCTTGGACTCTGCCTGAGAGTTCTGCTGCCCACCAAGAGGGATGGACAAAGTCTGTTTATCCAGAAACTTGGCAGGAGGTGTGGGTGAAGCAGCCTCTGAACAAAAGCATATTCTGAGATCCTGGTGGCTGTTGTCAGAGGAACACAGCAGAGAGGCAAACAGTTTGGGGTGAGGCAGCTGATAAACAAACAGGGAAGCACATTCAGGCCAGAGCAAGGGGAAGCCCCTGAGTCTCCTCTATCTGCTCTCTGGCAAGATCTACTTTCTGAAGCATTGACTGGAAATAGAAGTCTCACTGGGCTGGCTGGAGCCAGAGGCCCCCACGCCTTATCCCCTTTGGAATCTGCCAGAGGACAGTTCCAAGTATGGACTTGGATGATTAACTTGGTTAATATTCAGGCTATCTTGACAGTCTCCACGACCGCAAGCAATGTCCCAGGGCAGCCTGCAGGCCTGGTAGAAACAAACTCCACAAACCTGCCTATCACGAAAGGTTTTCCCCTTTTGTCCGGGCCTACCAAAACCCCAAGGGAGGTGCATCCTTGAGAGCCGCTAAGTGGCTAAGTGAAGTCCCACATAGTGGCAGCTACACGTGAGGGTTAGTCTGTTTCATATTCCCTTGCTTGCTGCTCTCAATGCCTCCCAGAAGCTCCCTGTTAGCAGGGGAAGAGGCCCTATCTTCCCCACATAACCTGGCTCGCCTCTGGGCTATGGGTGGGGAATCAGTAAGTCCTACTACTGTTCAGGCCCTGACCCCAGTTCCCAGGAAAGCACAAGGCTAGTGCCACCAGAGGTCCAGGCCCTTTGCTGGAGGCTCCATAGCTCCACTACCAGTGGGCTACCAGCAGCTCCACTCATGGGCTCCTATAGGATGCAGCCCAGCTGCTGAAGAGGACAGGAGGCTCTACGGTGTGGCAGCAGCCCCGTCTTAGATCACTGGTGGCCTGCAAAGAAGGCTGGTCCTTAATATACAAGGTTTCCCCAGGGCCTCTGGAGCACAAGACCTGGCAGAAGTGGTATCCAGCTTAGAGGTGACTGCCTCAGTTTTCCTAGCCCATGGGCTGATGGGAAAGTCAATATCCTAATGATGTTCCATGGAAGAAGAGGACATGCTTGAGGCAAAGGCCAGCCCATGCTTAGCCCCTGGCCACCAGCCAGGATTACCTCTGCTGCTTGCCCTGTAGCCCTGCAGATGAACTTAGGCCCTCTCCAGAGCAGGGCATTTGTTGCCCTTCCTGCTCCTTTAGCCTCAGGGCAGGAGGCTGCTGGGCTTCCTCACATGCAGGGCCTCTTCTCTCTGAGGTCTTGGCCCTGAGGGCTATATATGAAGGGCCATGCCCATGGAGACTGAGATCTGACCCCTGCAGTAGGTCTCAGGGACGAGGACCCCAGCATCAGACACTCTGGGTTGCTTGGGGCCCCTCCTTCCCCAACAGAAGCTTCAGTCCCAACCCAGGTCGCACCAGTCCCTGCTTGTGTTCCTGCTCAACTGCTGCCCAATGGAAAACTTAGCAACGAGCTATGACTGGCACTCCTCCCACAGGGGCAAACACAGACGCCTCTAGCCCTGACTCCAGAGACAGACAAAGGCCCTTACTCTGGATATCTACATTCTTTATCCTTAAAGTGAAAAAAACTTGGTTTGAGCTAGAATAACTGGAGCAACAGAATAAAGACCGATAGCATTAGTTTATAACTGATGAAATAAAATAAGTATGTATGAACCTGTACTGATATAAGTTAACAACTGCATACATTAATAAATAGACGTGGAGGAGAAGCTCTTCTTCTTGGAAGAGTTCCAGTTAATAAATGTTGAAGGAATCAGAAAATGCAAAATCATCACTAGGCAAACTGCAGTAATAGTTGTTTCAGTCAAGGCCTAGTGATGAATGCTAAAATCAGTGGATAGAAATTTGAGGAGACACAGGATTTTGTATAATCTCGAAGTACCTCCCTTAAGATATTTATTAGTGACAGAGGAAAAAATAGTACCTTTACAGCAGAGAAATTCCGTAGACACCAACTTGACAAATGATCAAGGTTAACAGCACCAGTAATAAGACACATCAGCATCATGTACCCACTGGCACGATGCCCAGAGAATGCATCACTTCTATGGTATCATTACCAAAAAGTGCATAACGCAATTTAATTGTGAGAAAAATCATGCCAACCCAAACTGAGGAGCATTCATCAAAATACTCAGAAAAATGTCAAGATCATGAAAGATAAGGAAAGACTGAGGAACAGTCACAGATTGGAGACTGAAACATGACAACTAAATACAACATGGGATTTTGGATGGGATCCTACAATAGAAAAAGGGCAGTAGTAAAAAAACTGGTGAAATTCAAACAAAGTCTGTAGTCCAGTTATTACTATTGTAACCAATGTTCATTTCCTGGTTTGGATAAATGCATAATGTGTATTTAAATTGTTAACATCAGAGCAAGCTGGATAAAGGATATGAAATCTCTGTACTATTTTCAAACTTCTCTCTAAATCTAAAGTTATTTCAAAATAAAGCTAAAAAATAATGGCCAGGTGCGGTGGCTCACGCCTGTAATCCCAGCACTTTGGGAGGCCGAGGTGGGTGGATCGCCTTAGGTCAGGAGTTAGAGACCAGCCTGGCCAACATGGTGAAACCCCATCTCTACTAAAAATACAAAATCAATCAAACAAACAAACAAACAAACAAACAAAGAACTAGCCGGGCATGGTGGTGGGCCCCTGTAATCCCAGCTACTTGGGAGGCTGAGGCAGGAGAATTGCTTGAACCCGGGAGGCAAAGGTTGCAGTGAGCCAAGACGGCACCATTGCACTCCTCCACCATGGGCAACAGGAAAGAAACTCATCTAAAATAATAATAATAATAATAATAATAATAATAATTTGACTCTTAGTAACTGCACAGGATGAAAAACTTGGACTTCACAATCAACCCCTGAAGAAGGAAACTACCTTATACACATGCACACACACAGACGAATGCACTCATGCAAACCCCAACTCAGACACCTTATTGCTACCTCCTGGCATACTATGAAAGGCATTTCTACAGCAGAGCATGCCATCCTTGGTTCCTGGCTAACCCTGTCCTCCTGTGAAGAGGTGTTGGGGGGCAGTTCAGGCAGACTTGTCTGTCCCTAAGGATATGCCCATTGGGAGATCCTGGCACGGCGGTGGAAGGCAGAGACACAATCTGAGGACAGTCCCACTACCTGTGTTGTGCCAATTGGGATGCAGAGAACCTGTTCAGGGGCCCTGGGCTTGGCCCTGTCCACTGGCACTGGCCAAGTCAGTATGGGTTTGGACTTGTGTTCTGTTCTCTGAGCCTTGGAACTGCCACTGTGGGGAGAGGGGCTCGGCCTCCAGCAAGTCCCATCACCTGTTACAGAGGCCACAACCTGGACTTTAGAACAGCTCCCTCCATGCCCACTGTGCCCAGCTAGTGCAGAAGGCAAAGAGGGTGCTGAGGTCCTGCCCTTACCACTCCTTACCACCCACCTAGGAAGCCCATTTGCTGGCGCCACACTCTGTGCTGGCCACCGCCAGATGGGGCGTGGGGCATTCTCTCACTGAGTCCTCCCAACAACTCAGATAAGGCGGCTTCTCTTATTATCCCCGTTTTGAAAACTGAGATAAAGTACACATAATATACAATATGCCATCTTAGCCATTTTTAAGTGTACAGTTCAGAAGCGTTCACACTGTTGTGCAATCAATCTCCAACACTATTTTCATCTTACAAAACTGAAACTCTATACCCATGAAACAACTCCCTACTCCTTCCTTCTTCCAGTCCCTGGCAACCACCATTTACTTTCTGTTTCTGTGAGTGTGACTGCTCTTGAAGTGAAATCAGACAATAGTTTGTCTTGTGACTGGCTTATTTCACTAAGTGTAGTCTCCTCAAGGTTCATCCATGTTGTAGCATGTATCAGAATTTCCTTCCTTTTTAAAGCTGAATAATTGTCCTTTGTGCGCATATACCACATTACGTTTATCCATTTGTCTGTGGAAGGACACTTGGGTTGCTTTCACCTTTTGACTATTGTGAATAATGCTACCATAGACATGGTGCACAAATGTCTCTTTGAGGCCCTGTTTCCATTATTTTGGACATATATCCAGAATTAGTTTTTCAATTTTTAATTTTTTTAGGGACCACCATATTATTTTCCGTAGTGGCTGCACCATTTTACACTCCCACTAGGAATGAACAAGGGTTCCAATTTCTCTACATCCTCACTAACACTTGTTATTTTCTGTGTTTAAAAACAACAACAACAACAACACTTTTTTAGAGGTGGGGTCACCCAGGCTGGAGTGCAGAGATATGGTCATAGCTCACTGCAACTTCGAACTCTTGGGCCCAGGTGAGCCTCCTGCCCCAGCCTCCTGAGAAGCTAGAACTACAGTCGCATGCCCTCATGCCTGGCTAATTTTTATTTTTATATTTTTTTAGAGATGGGGTCTTGCTATGTTGCCCAGGGCTGTCTTGAACTCCTGGCCTCAAGCAATCCTCCTGCCTTGGCTTCCCAAAGTGGATTTCTGGTGTTTTTTTTTTTTTTTCTTTTTGTTTGTTTGTTTGTTTTGTAGTAGCTATCTTTAAGGGTACAAAGTGGTACCTCATTATGGTTTTCATTTGCATTTCCCTATAGCAATGAGTGATGTTGAGCCTCTTTTCATCTGCTTGTACCCCTGATTTATAGACATGGAAACTGAGGTTTTCATCAGTGAAGTAACCTGCCTGGAGTCAGCCAGGTGGTTGGCAGTGGAGTCAAAACTGGCCCTCTATTGAGTCTGACTCCAGAACTCTGTGTGCCGCCGCTCCTCTGGGCAGAGCCATTCATCCATCCTGCTCACCCTGGTACTTGCTACCTTCCCTCCTCCTCCCAACCACCAGAGCCCACAGAGCCCAGTTGTTTTTTTTTTGAGACAGAGTCTGGCTCTGTCACCCAGGCTGGAGTGCTGTGGTGCGATCTCAGCTCACTGCAACCTCTGCCTCCCAGGTTCAAGTGATTCTCCTGCCTCAGCCTCCCGAGTAGCTGGGACTACAGGGGTGCACCACCACTCCCAGCTAATTTTTGTATTTTTAGTACAGACAGGATTTCACCATGTTGGCCAGGCTAGTCTCAAACTCCTGACCTCAAGTAATCTGCTCGTCTCGGCCTCCCAAAGTACTGGGATTACAGGCATGAGCCACTGCGCCCGCCCCCTAGTTGCTTTTTATTTTACTCCCACCACTCAAAAAGGAAGCCAGGAAGGGGAGAGGCTGCCGAAAAAAGCAAATCCTGGTGCATGCGTGTGAATGTGCGATGATGTACATCCTTAGAGGTCCCTGTGAACAGGGCACAACATGGGTAGCTATGGACTTGGAGGCCAGCAGATACCCACCCCTCACACCCTACAGTGAACAAAACCAGTGAGCAATGGAAAAGCAGACAGGTCAGCCCAGCTGCCAGGGAAGGCTGCCGCTTGTGGGCCCAGCCTCCATAACAGGCACTGATAACACTTTCCGGAATCGACGTGGGATGGGCTGGCCCCAGTCTTAGCTGCTCCCAGGCCATGCTGTGGGCAGGGAGTGGGCAAGCACTACAGCCCTTGCTAGGGAAGCAAAGCCAGAGAGGCATGGCCACCTTAGGGCCCAGGGTAGGTATGCTGCCAGTGCTGGGGGTCGAAAGGCAGTCCCTGGGCTGAGCCCACTTCCCACAGGTATCACAGATTCCACAGCCACCACGCCTGGCTGGCCACCATTCTCTTGCAGAGGAGAGTTTCACAACGTCCTCACTGGTCTTGTTTATCATAGCAGCTAGAGTGAGCTCTTTCCAAAAGCACGAACCTGGCCTTAGAATGCTTACTATTTCCTCACTGTCCTCCGAATAAAGTCAGCTCTTCAGTATATGTAGAAGGCCACTATGAACTAGCCCCTGTGGCCATTTCTAGTCTTATCTGTTGTATCTGTCATCCCTGGAGTTCCAGCCACTCTGATGTATGAGAATTCCATTCCCTGAATTTCCCATATTCTTGCCTAGACAGGCCTTGCTCACATTTTCGGACTCAGCTAAAATCGTATCACCCCTTCTTAGAGTATTTCCTCTGCTTATTGTCCCACAGAGAGGGTGATTTATTTATCCCAGGTCATATAGCAAGCAAGGCAGGACTTGAATTTGGGTTCTAGAATCCTATTGCTAACCAGGGTTAATGTTAGCCTTCTCAGTAACACAGCCAGCGTGCCCCATGGGCATCTGAAGGCAGGCTCCACACCCCAGATATCCACACCTTAGTGCCCAGCACAAGGCCAGACACAATGTCTGATGACTGCTATACTGTGCTGAGGGAAAGGGATAAGGGACTAGCAGAGGCCACTCAGGTTTTTCTTGGGAGGAGCACAAGGCGGAGGAGGGACTTAGCAGCAGGGAAATCCTGCCTGCCTGACCAATAGCAGGCAATGGCTCCATGAGGATGCTCTCCTCAGGAGGAAGGTGTTTCCTGGACCCAGGTCCTTACCAGATGTGAAGCAGGAAAAACAGGGAAGTGTGTGTGCATCCTCATTCCTGGAGCTTAGAAAACCTGCCACTAACCACGCAGCGTACTGAGGGGCTACAGGCCCTGCCTGCCAACTGAGCCTGTGCTCAGAGAGGTCCCTGAGTGCCAGGGCTTCCAGCTGGGGTTTTGCCTTCTCTGTTTCCTTGCACCCAATGAGCCTCGGGAGGTCATCTGCTGTCTTAGAGAAACTGGGGCCTCAGGACAGGACCCCAAACCTCACAAGTATGTGGTACAGCAGTACACCTCCTGATGCCTCCAGAAGTCTGTGGCCAATGAACAGACAAGATTTGGCCCCGCCCTGCCCAGTAACAAGGTCCCTCACACCCCTCCTCCCATGCCTGGCAGGAAGGTGACTCAAGCAGTGAGTCTGGGTAGCCTGGGGCTGCGCTTCCCCCAAGGCCACATCTAGGTTCTTGGGGAACTTCATTTGTTGTGAAAAATCGGAAATGAAAAGACAGTTGGTGACAAACTCCCTTCTCCATCACCTCCTTATTGGACAGAAACGACCCAGGAATGCGCTTCATGTGAGTCCTATTCTTTCTTGGGGTGCACACCCGCTGCTGGAAGTATGAACAGCAGGTTTGAAGGGGAGGGGAGCGCTGACCCGGGCAGTGCGCAGGGAGTCTCAAGGGGGGCTGACGCAGAGGGAGGGTCAGGCACTCCCGGGTCCCCGGTCTCGGCCTGGCACCCACCTCAGTCACGACGGTGGACCAGTAGACGTCTTGGCTGAATTCCCAGCCATCCAGGCAGCTCTCCTGCTCCAGCTGTCCCAGGTCCACGTCGCGCCCCGGCTCTAGCCCGAGCGCCGAGAAGTTGGCGATGGTGGCGAGCCGGTAGCGGCGGCAGCTGTGGAGCACCTCGCGGCCGTCCCGCAGCCGCAGCGGGACGCTGTTGTTGCGCCAGGCGCTGCTCAGGTTCGCGGCGTCAGGCACCCGGCAGCGGTGCTCTGGGGTCCCCGCCAGGAACACGACTGACATACCATTGAAGCCATTGGGGATGATGCTGGCGCTGAGCAGGAAGAAGATGAGCCGCTGGAAGGGTCCCCACTCGCCCAGGAAGGCGATCGCCTCGTCGTAGTCCCGCATGCTTCCCACTGCCGCTCGGAAATTTACAACTACGGGTGATGAGAGCGTTCTCGGGACAGTGTCGCGTAGCTGGGGGCTCCCCAAGGATGTCAGAACGTTCCCGGGGACAGGCAGGCTGTTGGAAATTGGGGCGCGCAGCCGGGGACCGGTCCTGGGAAACAGGCTGAGGGCGCTGGAGCGTTCCGGGAGCGGAGCTTGATGCCACTGTACACTTGGGACCACACCCCCATCTCTGGCCCGGCGCTGGGAAGGGGAGGGCGCTGGGAAGGGGCTGGACTCCCGGCTGTCTCCGCCCAGTGCTCCGCGCGCCCGCCCGCCCTCAAGGACCTGACGGGGGCTTCCACGCTGGGCTCAGCCATTCCGCCCGCCTGCCGGGTGAGAAGCTCGCTCTCGGTTGTCCCCAGCCACCCCCGAGCGCTGATTCCCAGACCTGGGCCCCACGTGGGAGGGCGGGCGCAAGCGAGGAGCCGAGGCCGGAGAGCAAGGTCTCGGAGAGGTCGGCCCTCAACCTGCTGGGGTCGCGTCGCCCCGGGCACAGACTCCGGCAGGGTTCCCTCCGCGGTCTCCTCTAATCTGGAGGCTGAGCTTAGGCGGCCACGCGGGGGTCGCGGAGGGGCGAGTCGGTGGAGTCGGTTCCCGGGAAACTTCTGCGGGCGGCGGAGCTGCAGGAGCGCGCCCTGTTCTGTGGCTCCCGGCGCAGGCAGCTGGCACACGCCGACAGGGAGCTCATTTCCCACAAGTCCTAGGAGAGCTCAATTCGGTCAACCCTGGCGGCGCCCGGACAGCCAGGACCCTCACCTTGCACAGGGAAAACAGGCCCACAGCCTGGAAGGGATGAGCAAGGTTACACTACGTCAGAGATGGGCCCGGACCGGAGGGAGGGCGGGGGCAGGAGAAAACCGAGTGCCCGGGAGGCGAGTTTCCTCCCCCGCACGCCGGCGGAATGGCTGAGCCCAGCCTGGAAGCCCTCGCCGGGTCCATGGGCGGGCGGGCGCCAGGACATGGAGCCTGCCCATTGCGGGAGCACAGTCATGGAGGCACTGTCATCACGCTGGGTTCTGATTTTGAGCCCTTGCTCTCCTCACGCCCCCAGGGCGCTTTATCTTGTCAGGTTGCCAGAGCTTTCTCCGACTGGAAGGCTTTTGTTTGCAGAAGGGCCTGTCCCCAGTCCAGGAACAGAAGGAGGGAGGGAGGGAAAGAGAAGGAGGAGATCCGATTTGGCGCTCAGACCCAGCAGGGTAACCAAAGCAGGGACCACGGCCTCCCTTTTTTTTTTTTTTTTTGCTCAGGGCCCAGACCTAAGGCCCGTCTGCTGTTGTGTGAGCTAGCCCGAGGCTGGAGCCTGAGCCCTGGGGTTCACGAGGCAGATAAAACTGACAGGGTGAAGAGCTCACCTCTCGGAGATTTTGCACAAGTGTGTTTGTTTCTCCAGGCCCCGATTAAGAGGCGGAGGGACATTTCTGCCTCTTTTTGTGTAGCTTCCACTCTGACCCCTCCTCTTAGGAGGACTTCCCACCCCCTTGGAACCTCAGTTTCCTACCTGTAATAAGACTATACATCCTGATGTGCTAGGACAGCTCTGATTTATGCCTATTAATCCAGTGAAATTATTAATAGAGCCTCCTGTATTTTCACAAGTATCCTTCTTCGAATGATATATTATGGTCATTATCTTACTTAGCTTGGGTTTCATCTCCCTACTCTACCCCAAATAATAGAGCAAAGTTGGAGACAAGAACTTACATAAGGTAGTTTATTTTGAGTAGTGATACCATAAAACGAAGCGAGGGACTAGGGAGGAGAGTGAACAGGGAGGGAGGTAAAGCCCACATAGACTGAAATTGAGATGGTTATTGGTGATGACCAGGATCAGTAAGAGTGCTGTGTGAAGCCCTAGTGGAGCCTAAGAATAAAGGGAAAATTAGCAATACTGAGCCTGTCTTTACTTAAAATTTTGATATTGTGTTCATCATGGGTATTTGCATTAATTTCTATTTTAAAAAATATTGCATTAAAGTATAATTAATCTTGGTTACTGAATTTCTTGGTGCCTCCTTAAATTTGCACCAGAGACAAGTGCCTTGCTCTTTTTCCTCCCCTCAGCCTTGTCTCAATCCCCATTGCTATGGGTTACTGAGGTTTAATCCCACTGGGGACTTCTAAAGAGCCATATAGAATGAGGAGGTATTTGTTTCCTAGTTCTGTCTCCATTGGTCAACTCCTTGCACTTCCAGGTTGTACATACGTGAGTGCTGAACAGATACCACTCAACTATTTGCCATTGCTCACAAGAGTATGTAAACCTCTATGTGGAATT
Source organism: Theropithecus gelada (assembly GCF_003255815.1). Lineage (NCBI taxonomy): Eukaryota > Metazoa > Chordata > Mammalia > Primates > Cercopithecidae > Theropithecus > Theropithecus gelada. The sequence continues at coordinate 128,689,108 of NC_037673.1, read as the reverse complement.
GTTTTGTCCTCCATACAAAATGAATGAATAGGTATACTGCTTACAGCTTAGCCCACTGGGGGAATTTCCCTTCAAAGTTATTTAGGGCTACCCACTAAATGAAGCTATGTTAGAGAAACGATTTTTTTTTTAACTACTATCAATGTCTAAAGCTAATCCGTCTGTGAGTCAGGGCTGTTTTTCCCTTCATCAATTGGTTACAGAGAACTACCCACTAAGGCTGTAGGTCTGAGCTAAGACAGAAGGGTTGGTATAGCTGATAGCCGAGGTAGGTGTCATAGGAGTCTAAGCCACCTTTTGTTGACTTAAATGCACCCTATTGACCTGCTTAGTCCTGATCCTGAATTTACCATTCCTGTTATATGATGGATTGCTGATAAGTCTATTTTTTTTTTTTGAGAGGGTCTCACTCTGTCACCCAGGCTGGAGTGCAGTGGCAAGATCACAGCTCACTGCAGCCTCAACCTCCCTAGGCTCAAGCGATCCTTCTACTTCAGCCTCCCAGGTTGCTGGGACTATAGGCAAACACCACCACGCCCAGCTAATTTTTTTTTTTTCTGTATTTTTTAGAGATGGGGTTTTGCCGTGTTGCCTCCTGGGCTCCTAGGCTCCTGGGCTCAAGTAATTCTCTGGCCTCAGCCTCCTCCCAAAGTGCTGGGATTACAGGTGTGAGCCACCATGTCTGGCTTAAACCTGCCTAATCTTATGACATGATAGACTCTGACAATTCCTGGCTTACAATGGGTATCTCTGATTGCATAGACCCTTGATGTCCCATTGCTAGGCTCTCAGTTTTTATTGGGGCCAAACAGCTGTTTTTCAAAAGTCAAATAACTCTCTGCTGCATGGCCTTTCTCCAGAACTTTAGAGATCTGTGCTGAAACTCTTTTATTAGGGCACGTCAGAGACTCTGCGCCGCAGCCTTATTCATCATGTATGCCTCTAGCCCCATTGTATCAGATGGATTGTATGAACCAAATGGTAGAGAAGCTTGTACTCTAGTTGGACACACTGTACAGCTCTCTCCTGCTCTGGTTTTCACCTGAAACTGAGAGCCTTCAGGGGCACCCAATAGATGGGTCAGAAGAATACTCCACCAAGCACTATGCCTTAGTGTTGGAGGATACAGAGCTCAACAACTTGCCTTTACTTTACAGGGGATAACCTGGTATGACTACTGATCCCTGATAACTTTACCCATTTGTTTCAAAATAATATGGGATAGAAGAAGTTGGTGAGGATATAGATGAAATAATATGGGCTATGAATAGTGGTTCTAGGGATTCGTTTTACTAGTTTGTCTACTTTTACATCCATTTAACTTATTGTAGAACAAAAAGGTAAGAAAAAATTTGAACAATATGATTGCCCTGAATCTTCATATTTTTGTCTTCTATCCTTTGGCATGCACATGTCTTTACTAGGACATCTAGAGTTCTTGCTTCTTCTTGCTTACTAGGTCAAATTAGCATTAGGTCATCAACACAGTGGACTACCATGATGTTTAATGGAATATTGAGACAATCAAAGTTGCTAGATACTGTGTTGTGACAGAGAGGAGAATTAACATAGCCCAGAGGCAAGAGAGTGAATATGTACTGCTATTATTCCCACATAAAAGCAAACAGTTTTTCATCCTCCTGACTGAAGGATATTAAGAAGAAAATATTTGATGTTGAAATTAATCTCTGCAATGCCACCCAGGATGTGGTTTTACTTCTCATTTAATAAATTAGTAAGAAAGGTCAGGGTAAGTGTCAGGGGCTTTCATTTGGCCCTTCTTACCTTAATGGCTCTTAATAAAATAGGGAGTAAATGTTAGGGTACTGCCAGTTGCTAGAGTATCTGTCCCAGTTATTTACTTAGAGATAAGGAAATTAGCACAGTGTGGATCTTCAGACTTCTTGGATCTGTTTGCATGAGTACTCCATTTACCTGGCTTTCACGAGCCTCTATCATGGGGGGACCATGATAGTGTTTCCCCCCAGCATTGATGCCAGCTCATACTCTGTACCTTTGAAAGTCTGGTTCTTTTTCTTCTCCTTGACCAGAGTTACTCTGATAAAAGGCCACAGATCCCTCATGTGGAAAGATTGGGGAAATAATTATCTTGTCTACTTTTGGCAGCATTGGGCGGTTCTTCTATAAAAAGACTTGACCATTCCTTAAATCAATAGGCTCTGAGCCTGAGAACTGGCCTACATCGAGGAAATTTATGAGGAAATACTATTTCCCATTATGGCAGCTGGCATCTGCCTTCTGCTCATGAGCTCTTGATTTTGGGGATTGCTGTTGTTACAGTCATGTAACACCCAGTCATCTGCCAATTTAGTTAACTCCTAGGGACACTATGGTCTATTAGCTATTGCCACAGATAGACCCTATAGGTGAAAGCATTCTGGTTGCCATTTGGTTTTATGGTAATTATTATATCTACCCTGCCTCTGTTGATTGTTATCCATCTGGTCTCTGCAATTCCAGAGTCCTACCATCCCCACTGACACTAAGGATTCCTCACCTTTACATGTTGTGTTACCTCAGTGAAAAGAGTGGCCTCTGGACTTCCCATGGGAATGTAGTCTTCTAGTAGGTTCTCTGGTCTTGCATAATAACTACAATCTAACATGCTTATCCCTCTGAGCCTTCTGACTCCTTCGGTATTCTGCCAAGGAAGTTCTGGCGTCTCTACTTCATTTCCGAAGGTCGTAATTGTGTCCAAGTTTCAAAGAAGTGTCTCAGAAGCATGTCAGAATGGTTTTATGTATCCTTGCTTGGATGTTAATCCCTGAATAATGAGAGTGCCCCCAGATTGATACATTCTTACACCCCTCTCCTCATACCCCTGTTATCCCTGTTCCTGCCAGAACATAGGTCCTGTAATTTTTTCAGTGTGTATGCTATTTGCTTATAAGTCAGATACTGTATTTCTCCACTTAGGCTGTGCTGAGACCTAACCCTGGTTATTGGTCTGCAGACAATGAAGGGAGGTAGGGGATATCAAGGAGAATAAGCATCAGTTTGGGGCCACTTGCCTTAGGAGGAGTCTTGGCAGGATTCCAGGCAAGGAGAGGCTTGTCTCCTATAGCAGGAGAAAGATAGCTGCTTCTACTGGCCTTGAAGGTTGAGGGGAATCCAGGATTTCAAAATTCTCACATTAATCTACTCAAATGTTCCCATTCTGTGTTCCAGGGTTCCATATGTTTCCTATGAGGGCCATGACTCCGTTGTAGAAAGTAGAGCCATCACAGCTGTGAATCCCTTCCTTGCAGGTCTGCCTTCTAGGACCACTTTTATGTCGACTGTCTTAGCCCAGGTTTCCTCCTGAAAGCAAAGCCTGAGTCAAGAGTTTTTGTGTATGTGATTTATTTGGGAATGGATCCAAAGGAACAGGAATAAGTGACTGGGGAGAGTAAAACAGGAAAGAAGGGAAGCCAATGTAAGAGTGCAGAGGCTGGGTGCGGTGGCTCACGCCTGTAATCCTAGGACTTTGGGAGGCCGAGGTGGGTGGATCATGAAGTGAGGAGTTCAAGACCAGCCTGGCCAAGATGGTGAAACCCCGTCTCTACTAAAAATACAAAAATTATCCAGGCATGGTGGCGTGCACCTGTAATCCTAGCTACTCGGGAGGCTGAGGCAAATAATTGCTTAAACCTGGGAGGCGGAGGTTGCAATGAGCCAAGATCGCGCCACTGCGCTCCAGCCTGGGCAACAAAGTAAGACTCTGTCTCAAAAAAAAAAAAAAAAAAAGTGCAGAATCTCAGACCAGCCCGAAGAGCTGCAGCTGCCTTTTGCGCCCTCCCTGCCTTCCTCATCCTCCCTGCTGACATCACGCTCCAGTTCCTGCTTGAATTTACTTTGGCAATGTGATTGGAATGTATCCGGCTCAGAACTATGCCACGCCAAACCTGGGTAAAACACTTGACGAAATGAAAAGGGGAATGCCAAGAAGAAACCCCCTAGTTCATGAGGCCGACTCCAGCACTGCCTTCTGGTTACACTGATTCCACCACTCTTAAGGGCCTCCTTTACCATCTCAACCAAAGCCTTTTGTTTTCATCTCCAACCTCAGCGATTTTCATCTTGGCTAGACTCTGTGCTGCCTTAGGGCAGAAATGGGGCCACAAGTTGAGAACTACCTATGCAGTGTGACAGGTCCCCTGCCAGGTTATTTAAGGGTACATGTCCACTGCCTGAACCCTGAAGGCCAGTTCCACTTCCTTCCCTGAAGGAAGGCCAAGGCCATGGTGTCTAGCTGAGGAATAGGTGTCCCTGAGAACCCAAACATCCTGGAGAATAGCTGAGAACCTACCAAGGGAAACAGTCCCATCACACACACATTGTAGGTAAAGAGACAGAAAATTAGCTTAGAGATGGGAGGTGGCACAGATCTCTAAAGCTGTCCCGCTGCCATTCAGGAGTGCCTCATGCATAAATCCCAATAAACTCATCTACTAGCCAAGCTGAACTTGTCCCAGACATGCTTGGTCTCTTTGCTCCCTCCCAGTTTGGGGGAAGGGTTTTAAAAATACAATTCCAGGTTTTTCTCATTACAATTGGCGTCATGAGCAGGATCTGAGAAACCAACGGATGAATTAGGAAGGCGCATCTGCGGGGAGAATCCTAGGGCGGTTGGCAATATGCATGTGGGGTGGAGTTGCCTGACTGCTCAACCTTCATGGGCCACTGTGGACTCTGGGAAAACACTGGCAGAAACTGAATCACCTATTGTAAGAAGCTAAGATATTAAAATATGATAAAGATAATAAATGTGCTGTTGTTGCAATAAGGGTAGCTACTGAGAAATGAGAGCAGGAAATGGAGAAAGGGTAAAAACTCCTGCAGAGGGGCAAAGGCATGCCAGGTTTTCTAGGACACCAGCAGGTTACATATTATGGCCTATTCTTGTGCATGTTCTAAAACTGATGGGCAAATAACAAAAACAAAAAATTCAGAGCTCAAATGATTAACCTGCAACTATATATAGAGTTAAGCAGTATCTTCGGATGCTCTCTGTTTCTCTTTCCTTTTCCACATGCTTTGAATCTGCTGTTATTAAGCCACCAGTGTTGAGATAAAACTCACTGTTTATGGTAACACTAATTCAAGGTTATTTGGAGATTTTGTTTTTCTTATATAATTAAGCCAGTTCTAGTTAAAATATAAGCAATAAAACTCATTCGAAACCGGAAAAAAAAAGGAAAAAACAGGTTTTTAAAAGTCAAGCTGCTATGGAAACTGCTTTACCCCAAATTTTGATCCACAGCTTTCCTTGGATTACCTATTGGGAAAAATAGAGTTTAGTCATAACAGGTCCCAATTTTGTCAAAAGGTTTGGGTCCAACAGTCTTTTGTAAAAATAACAAATTTATTATACAGTCTCATGGCTAGAGTTCTGAAGTAAAAGTATCAGATCTTTGTGTATGTATGTATACACATGTTTAAATACATTATATATGTGCATGTATTATATGTCCTAACATGCTACCAAATAAAATTATAAATAAATGGGTATAAAGTCCAAATGCTTTTCAAGTTCACATGAATTCAACAATCTGTGGTAAATAAGTTGGCTTTTAAATTATTGGTAAATAAAAATGAAGATATCTTCAAAAGTGTCAGCATACATTTTTGTCTGAGTCTACTGATAAAAAACATTTTATATTTGCCTCTGCTAGATACTTTAAGATGTCAGGGTTTTACATGAAAGTTAGAAGATTGTAAACCCAGCCAAAAATAAAATGATCTTTGTGTGACTTTTTTGATAAGCAAGACTAATTTGATATTGTTGGTTTAATGAAAACAACTTAATTTTCTGAGTTATCAGCAAGAATCCCCATGTGTTTGACTTTAAGGCTCTTGTTTAGATGAACACCTGATATTCACAAGCTATGAAAATGGTTAACAGGGAAATAACTTGCAATGATGATTAGCTTTGTTGACTCTCTTGGTTCTCACAAGTAATGTAGATAAACTACTAAAAATGAATAAACTGAGTAAATGAGATATATGTGTGTAGGTTAAACTTCTGTATAGTTTAAAATCTTAAAATTATTTTAGGTCCTCAATGAATGTCTAAGGCATTTCCAATTTGAAAAGGGTTATGATATGGGGGAGGTATTTGTGGACCGTAACGAGCTAGATAAAAATAAGGACCGGCCGGGTGCGGTGGCTCACGCCTGTAATCCCAGCTTTTTGGGAGTCTGAGGCGGGCGAATCACGAGGTCAAGAGATCAAGACCATCCTGGCCAACATGGTGAACCCCCATCTCTACTAAAAATACAAAAATTAGCTGGGCGTGGTGGTGCGTGCCTATAGTCCCAGCTGCTCGGGAAGCTGAGGCAAGAGAACCTCTTGAACCTGGGAGCCAGAGGTTGCAGTGAGCCGAGATCATGCCACTGCACTCCAGGCTGGTGACAGAGTGAGACTCTTTCAAAAAAACAAAACAAAACAAAACAAAACAAGGACCAAGTCCAGAAAATATCAAAGAACAAAAAGGGGATGGGCCAACTGAATGCCTGTACACTTGCCCTGGTATAGGCAGGCAATTAACATGAAACAATACCACCTGCCAGGGATGCTTTGAAATCACCTGAACAATCCAGGAATTACATAAGGCACAAATAGTTCAGAGCACCTACAACAGCCCTATGTGGCCTGCGAAGAAGAAAATGACAGTAAACTACCATGAGCTAAACAGCTAAACAGAGAGATGCCACCTGTATCACAAACAGAGTGATGTACCCAGTATTGCTCAACTGCTAGAGCAAATGATCCTTAAGCTGGGAAATGTCCATGCTGTGATTAATTTGGCTAATGCCTTTTAAAGTATTTCTTTAGCAGAAGATTCACAGGAGCAGTTTGCCTTCATTTGGGAGGGTGAACAATGGACTTTCCAGGTGCTACCACAAGAATATCTGTGCAGCCCCACCATCTTTCATGATATGATTGCACAGGACCCGTCTAGACTTTTTTGCCTACCTCAGTCTTCCTGTTTTACCATACCGATAATATAATGTTAACCCCAGAATCTCTTACAAATCTGGAGACTGCCCTGCCTACCATCTTAGACAGCCTAAAGGACAGGGAATGGGACGTCAACCCCCCAAAGATACAAGGGCCCAGTGTAGCCATCAAATTCCTAGGAATTACCTGGCTGGGTAAGACACGAAACATACCCAGAGCTGTTACTGATAAGATAGCACAGCAGCCTATTCCTCAGACAATAATTTTCCTCAGTTTATTAGGCTACTGGAAAATATTCATCCCTTATTTAACACAAACCCTCCGGCCTTTACACACCCTAGTAAAAAGGGATGCAAAGTGGGACTGGACACATATAGAGCAAGAGGTATTTGACAAAGCGAAAATGTTGGTAAAAGAAGCCCAAGCATTAGGTGCCCCACAGCCACAGCACCCTTTTGTATTAGAAGTCACTAGAGATACCACAGGGATGAAATGGTGTTTGTGGCAAAAGCAACCAACAGTAATGGTCCTTGTAAGGTTTGGTCTCAATTATGGAAGGGGGCAGAATCCCACTCTATAGTCCCGGAGCAACAACTCTGGCTGTATATAGGGCATTGCAACAAATGGAGGCCATCACCAGAAAGCAAACCATCACAATAAAAAGTGCCACTCCTATAAAAGGGGAGATGGAGGGCCTTCTAGCCAAGCCCGCCCCTGGGATAATACAATCACACACTCTGCTGAAGTGGCATGCCTATCTACAACAGGGGGTGTCTTGTCCATGAGTCCTAGTCTAAGTCAGGCACCACAGAAAATGCTCAGACCCATCCACTTTGAGCAAGTGGAAGGGGCCGACATGGCAATGAATCTACCTACTAGACCAACCACCATATATGAAGGGATCGCATTGATAACTACTAGGGTCTAATACACTGATGGGTCTAGCAAAGGCACCCAACACCAATGGTTGGCAATCATGGTGAAAATGGACACTGACAACGTATGGTTAGAATGGGAATTAGGAAAAAGCAGTCAATGGGCCATGCTATAGGGAGTTTGGATACTCATCACCCACGAGCCCTGGCCATCCATCATTTGCACAGATAATTGGATTACATACAGAGGCCTTACCATGTGGATCAATCAGTGTGCCACAGACAACTGGCAAGTTTGGGGCAGGCTCCTCTGGGGAATGTCCATGTGGCAAGACATCCACATCAGGTTACAGGAAAGGGATATCCATCTTGTGATGTACCATATGGATGCACATAACCCCAAACCACCTCCCGGAAATCAAAAGGTGAGTGCCCTTACTCACTCACATGCAGGCAATTTGCCCAAGCTCATCCGAGGAAACTCCCATATGTGTACATCATAAAAACGACCACCAGGGCAATCACAGAGTGGCCCATAGCAAAGGCAGCAGACATCCCTATCCAATATGCAAATGTTCTGGCAGCTGTTCAGACCATGAGATCTGCTCACAACTGCGACCTAGAAAGATTCCCTCCACACCAGGTCACATACATCAAGCCATACAAACTATGTAAGCCTGACAAGTCAATTATATTGGTCCCCTGCCCCAGAATAGAAAGAAAAGATAGGCCGGGCGCGGTGGCTCAAGCCTGTAATCCCAGCACTTTGGGAGGCCGAGACGGGCGAATCACGAGGTCAGGAGATCGAGACCATCCTGGCTAACCCGGTGAAACCCCGTCTCTACTAAAAAATACAAAAAACTAGCCGGGCGAGGTGGTGGGCGCCTGTAGTCCCAGCTACTTGGGAGGCTGAGGCAGGAGAATGGCGTAAACCCGGGAGGCGGAGCTTGCAGTGA